>NC_034192.2:58404862-58412362 GCF_002021735.2 Oncorhynchus kisutch | reverse complement strand
ATCACTTCCTAACCTCCTGTCAAATGTATGACCATATTAGAGACACACATTTCCCTTAGATTATACTGATCCACAATGAATATGAAAACAAGTTAAATTTTGATTAACTCTAAAATCTATTGGGTGAAATACCACAGTGTGCCATCACAGCAGAAAGATGTGTGACCTGTTGCCACAAGAAAAGGGCAACCAGTGAAGAACAGACACCATTGTAAATACAACCCATATTTATGTTGATTTATTTGCACATCGTTACAACACAGTATATAGACATAATATGACATTTGAAATGTCTTTATTCTTTTGGAACGTTTGTGAGTGTAATGTTTACTGTTCATTTGTATTGTTTATTTCACTTTTGTTTATTATCTTCTTCATGTTAACACATGTTTCCCATGTCAATAAAGCCCTTAAATTGAAATTGAATTGAAATTGAATTGAGAGAGAGAGAGAGACTTGGGTGTCATAATATTTTGTCTGGATGATCTTCTATTCAGTAGGTAATCTCGTCTAACTCTTGTGTAATTGGTCAGACGCTCCATTAAGTTCTGGGTTCATACATGTTAAGAGAAGAGATAGAACGATGATTGGAACCCCCACCTTTGGGACAATATTCTCCTACCCTTCCCGAAATTTGAAAAATGGTAACACCTGAGAAATGGTTATTTGTCCAAAGCACTGAAACTAATAATGCTCATTGTCTCCTGCATCCTTTTGCATCATGACAGATCTACACTGTCATTTATGTTTACGTAGTCTGTCCACCAGATTATTCAGTAGGTGACACAGATTCAAATTTAATTTACATTTGTTGACAACATAATATCTCTCCAAGCTTCATGTGTGCAGGAGAAAGGGGACAATGCATATCTAGTGTAGTTAACCAATCCTGTCTCTGTTGGTAGGCTGCCTAGGCTTGCTCAGCTGTTTCAGTAGCATCCCCCACACCAGGGACAAGTTTTAGTAACATGCTCTGTGGCTAATTCAGTTCCTGGTCCCACCAGGGATGAGTTTTAGCAACATGCTCTGTGGCTAATGTAGTTCCTGGTCCTACCAGGGAAATGTTTTAGCAACATGCCCTGTGGATAATTAAGTTCCTGGTGCCACCAGGATAAGTTTTAGCAACATGCCCTGTGGATAATTCAGTTCCTGGTCCCACCAGGGATGAGTTTTAGCAACATACTCTGTGGCTAATTCAGTTCTCGTTCCCACCAGGGATGGAACTGATCACCTGGGATGGGTCTTAGCAACATGCTATGGGAAATGATTTAATGCATGGCTGCGCTGCCTGAGAAAGTAACATCGCTCTTCGTTCCTGTGGCTTCTGCAGACTCAGATGAATAGAGTTTTCCTCTATACCGTGTTGATATTCAGCCTTCTCTAACCAGGGTCCAGGCTCCTGGAGTTGTTTAGTATCCTCATCTGAACTTGATATCAAGGCTTGTTTGGAACATAGAGACGTCACTAATATGACTCAGCACAACCCATATGAGGGAATGGAGTGACCTGTAGACATGCCTTTTATGCGTAATTCGGAGTCCACAGACGTGCTCGTCCATCGTCCCATTGTGACATCATACTCAAGTGACTCTGAGACCACCGTCCATGTGGACGCTCAGCCCAAACGCGCACCTCCCTAGTTTTCTAACCAATTGTGACGTCACCCACACTCTGTCTGACGAATTCTTTCTCTTTGCTCTTGTTTTCCTTAATAGGATGTGGGTGGGTGGAGCCGGGAGGGTCGTCAGCGACATGGGACACACCTGGACCCGGGTGTGTCCCGGGATAAATGCACCTCTTCCTCATTCATTGAGGAGACTCTCTCCATGCAGACACACTGATAGAGTTTGGTAATGGCATTTTTGTGGCTGTTTTGCTTGTTTGTTGCTTTGGCACCTTTCAACATCCCTCATTATCACATTTATGAATGCAAACACTCACTTACACTACTGATTCTTTACGACACACGATTGGTAATTGTTTTGAATTTACTTCAGTTAATAAATATATTTTGTTATTCCTTATCTCCATGTTGTCACTCTTTTTTGTTACGAACCATCGAGCCGGTTCGTGACACAATGCAGGTTCTGCGTACGCGTCCTCTATTCATTTTAATGTGGTGACAGTTGGAGAAATGTACTGAGAATTCCAAAAGTACGAAAGCCAATGGTCCATTCTAAAACACTGCTGTGTGGACTCTGATAGGCTCTTTACAGGACAAGAATGAGTCAGGAGAACAAATGTTCTACTGAGCCTCCGACTCACAAGCTTATTGTTGTGTACATACATACCCCAACCAGACGCCATGGATTACAGGCAGCATCCGCACTGAGCTAAAGGCTAGAGATGCCGCTTTCAAGGAGCGGGACTCTAACCCAGAAGGTTATAAGAAATCTTGCTATGCCCTCCAATGAACCATCAAACAGGTAAGGGAAGACCCCCATAAAATGGACAAAAATGAATGGCAACTTTTTGCCATTGACCGAACCATATACACAATCGCAAATACCACTCAAATGGATGGTATTTCTTCAAAACCATATGGAAAGCGGAACATGGCACATGTCATACCCCAAAAATCCCAAAGATGGCAAGTGCGCTCCACCGTAGATTTTCATATGGCAAATGGTCACAAAGTCAAGAAGAGGCAGTAAGAATTTCTCGTTGATGTCCATTTGGTGATGGAAAATCGCTCATTAAATACATTGGGAATGGGCAAATGTAAACTGTCCATTTGCAATATCTGACAATGGGCATTTACCATCACGAATTGGACATGGTCTAATACAGTGGGGCAAAAATGTATTTAGTCAGCCACCAATTGTGCAAGTTCTCCAACTTAAAAAGATGAGAGAGGCCTGTAATTTTCATCATAGGTACACTTCAACTTTGACAGACAAAATGAGAAAAAAAATCCAGAAAATCACATTGTATGATTTTTTATGAATTCATTTGCAAATTATGGTGGAAAATAAGTATATGGTCACCTACAAACAAGCAAGACTTCTGGCTCTCACAGACCTGTAACTTCATCTTTAAGAGGCTCCTCTGTCCTCCACTCGTTACGTGTGTTAATGGCACCTGTTTGAACTTGTTATCAGTATAAAAGACACCTGTCCACAACCTCAAACAGTCACACTCCAAACTCCACTATGGCCAAGACCAAAGAGCTGTCAATGGACACCAGAAACAAAATTGTAGACCTGCACCAGGCTGGGAAGACTGCAATAGCTAAGCAGCTTGGTTTGAAGAAATCAACTGTGGGAGCAATTATTAGGAAATGGAAGACATACAAGACCACTGATAATCTCCCTCGATCTGGGGCTCCACGCAAGATCTCACCCCGTGGGGTCAAAATGATCACAAGAACGGTGAGCAAAAATCCTAGAACCACACGGGGGGACCTAGTGAATGACCTGCAGAGAGCTGGGACCAAAGTAACAAAGCCTACCATCAGTAACACACTACGCCGCCAGGGACTCAAATCCTGCAGTGCCAGACATGTCCCCCTGCTTAAGCCAGTACATGTCCAGGCCCGTCTGAAGTTTGCTAGAGAGCATTTGGATGATCCAGAAGAAGATTGGGAGAATGTCATATGGTCAGATGAAACCAAAATATAACTTTTTGGTAAAAACTCAACGCGTCGTGTTTGGAGGACAAAGAATGCTGAGTTGCATCCAAAGAACACCATACCTAGTGTGAAGCATGACAATGATCCCAAACACACCGCCCGGGCAACGAAGGAGTGGCTTCATAAGAAGCATTTCAAGGTCCTGGAGTGGCCTAGCCAGTCTCCAGATCTCAACCCCATAGAACATCTTTGGAGGGAGTTGAATGTCTGTGTTGCCCAGCAACAGCCCCAAAACATCACTGCTCTAGACGAGATCTGCATGGAGGAATGGGCCAAAATACCAGCAACAGTGTGTGAAAACCTTGTGAAGACTTCCAGAAAAAGTTTGACCTCTGTCATTGCCAACAAAGGGTATATAACAAAGTATTGAGATAAACTTTTGTTATTGACTAAATACTTATTTTCCACCATAATTTGCAAATAAATTAACTAAAAATCCTACAATGTGATTTTCTGATTTTTTTTTCTAATTTTGTCTGTCATAGTTGAAGTGTACCTATGATGAAAATTACAGGCCTCTCTCATCTTTTTAAGTAGGAGAACTTGCACAATTGGTGGCTGACTAAATACTTTTTTGCCCCACTGTACATTGTCCTGCTAATAACAGGGTTAATAATATATCTGTGAAAATTTCCAAGGGGCTTTTATATAATTCTAAATGAATAATAATAATAATAATAATAATAATGGCTTTGTTTTAAAATAACAATATTTTGGAGATTATGTAATTTTCAAATAACGTAAAATGAGTGCCAAAAAGGCCATTCTTGAACATGGGGTGAGACAGTGTTACTAATTTGTGAATAAAGCCAGTTTGTTATTTATAAATGATTTATTTCTGATTTTAGAAGGAGCGAAACCAAAAACCTACAGTCATCTCATGGGTCTCCCAGTCGAGGCCGGCACAGGTATTGAATCAGCATCTGTAGTAACACAGCTTGCGCTGCTATGCAGTGTCTTAGACCGTCGTGCCACTCAGGCGCTGTTCAACGTGACTGGTTGGGAGTGGGCTACAGTACTACAGTAAGAGCAAAATAATCCTAACAAAACAAATTATACTAACCTTAGTGTAACAGTTTTAGTACGTAATACTGAAGTCGTGCACAATTATCCATTTCTATTTAGGTTTATGTCGCCCATTCATTGTCAGTTAGAGACACAGCAGGACCCAAAAGCATAATGAGTGCTCTACCTCCCCCTTGTGCTGGTCTGGAGCAATGACATGGTGACACAGGGTACCGTACTAAACCACAAATTATCTCTAAGTCCCGCAGCATAATCGGCAAACTTTTAGTGGAGCAACCACTGTAAATATGACCTGAACTAACCGGTGCCCCCCGCACATTGACTCTGTACCAGTACCCCTTGTATATAGACTCCACATTGACTCTGTACCGGTACCCTCTGTATATAGACTCCACATTGACTCTGTACCGGTACCCCCTGTATATAGCCTCCACATTGACTCTGTACCGGTACCCTCTGTATATAGACTCCACATTGACTCTGTACAGGTACCCTCTGTATATAGCCTCCACATTGACTCTGTACCAGTACCCTCTGTATATAGCCTCCACATTGACTCTGTACCGGTACCCTCTGTATATAGCCTCCACATTGACTCTGTACCGGTACCCTCTGTATATAGCCTCCACATTGACTCTGTACCGGTACCCTCTGTATATAGCCTCCACATTGACTCTGTACCCGTACCCCATGTATATAGCCTCCACATTGACTCTGTACCGGTACCCCCTGTATATAGTCTCCACATTGACTCTATACCGGTACCCCCTGTATATAGTCTCGCTATTGTTATTTTCCTGCTGCTCTTTATTAATTAGTTTTACATTTTTACTTCTTATTCTTATCCATCTTTTTTTTAAACTGCTTTGTTTGTTAAGGGGCTTGTAAGTAAGCATTTCACTGTAAGGTCTGTTGTGTTCGTCGCATGTGACTAATACAATTTTATTTTATTTAATCTGAACACTTCAATACCTGTTTTCCAAGGAGCCCGACTGGCCATTATGGTTTTGCAGTGAAGACTGTGACGTATTCGAAGGGCTGGAAGCTAGCCCGCTAGCTCGAGCGAGTACCTTTTCAGACCGGAATGTAGAAAATGTGCCATACCAGCTGCCAGGCCAGTGATAAGGTGTACTTTAAAACATCACATGGCACAGATGTTGTCTTTTCTGCCAGTAGAATGTCACTAAAGTTAGTAGAATGTCACTCAGGCCAGTAGAATGTCACTCAGGCAAGTAGAATGTCACTCAGGCCAGTAGAATGTCAGGCTAGTAGAATGTCACTCAGGCCAGTAGAATGTCACTCAGGCCAGTAGAATGTCACTCAGGCAAGTAGCATGTCAGGCTAGTAGAATGTCACTCAGGCAAGTAGAATGTCAGGCTAGTAGAATGTCACTCAGGCCAGTAGAATGTCACTCAGGCCAGTAGAATGTCACTCAGGCCAGTAGAATGTCACTCAGGCCAGTAGAATGTCACTCAGGCCAGTAGAATGTCACTCAGGCTAGTAGAATGTCACTCAGGCTAGTAGAATGTCACTCAGGCTAGTAGAATGTCACTCAGGCCAGTAGAATGTCACTGAGGCAAGTAGAATGTCACTCAGGCCAGTAGAATGTCACTCAGGCTAGTAGAATGTCACTCAGGCCAGTAGAATGTCACTCAGGCAAGTAGAATGTCAGGCTAGTAGAATGTCACTCAGGCTAGTAGAATGTCACTCAGGCCAGTAGAATGTCACTCAGGCAAGTAGAATGTCAGGCTAGTAGAATGTCACTCAGGCTAGTAGAATGTCACTCAGGCCAGTAGAATGTCACTCAGGCTAGTATAATGTCACTCAGGCCAGTAGAATGTCACTCAGGCAAGTAGAATGTCAGGCTAGTAGAATGTCACTCAGGCTAGTAGAATGTCAGGCTAGTAGAATGTCACTCAGGCCAGTAGAATGTCACTCAGGCCAGTAGAATGTCACTCAGGCCAGTAGAATATCACTCAGGCCAGTAGAATGTCACTTAGGCCAGTAGAATGTCACTCAGGCTAGTAGAATGTCACTCAGGCTAGTAGAATGTCACTCAGGCCAGTAGAATGTCACTCAGGCAAGTAGAATGTCACTCAGGCCAGTAGAATGTCACTCAGGCTAGTAGAATGTCACTCAGGCCAGTAGAATGTCACTCAGGCAAGTAGAATGTCAGGCTAGTAGAATGTCACTCAGGCTAGTAGAATGTCACTCAGGCCAGTAGAATGTCACTCAGGCAAGTAGAATGTCAGGCTATTAGAATGTCACTCAGGCTAGTAGAATGTCACTCAGGCCAGTAGAATGTCACTCAGGCTAGTAAGATGTCACTCAGGCCAGTAGAATGTCACTTAGGCAAGTAGAATGTCAGGCTAGTAGAATATCACTCAGGCTAGTAGAATGTCACTCAGGCCAGTAGAATATCACCCAGGCAAGTAGAATGTCAGGCTAGTAGAATGTCAGTCAGGCCAGTAGAATGTCACTCAGGCCAGTAGAATGTCAGTTAGGCCAGTAGAATGTCACTCAGGCCAGTAGAATATCACCCAGGCAAGTAGAATGTCAGGCTAGTAGAATGTCACTCAGGCTAGTAGAATGTCACTCAGGCTAGTAGAATGTCACTCAGGCAAGTAGAATGTCACTCAGGCCAGTAGAATGTCACTCAGGCTAGTAGAATGTCACTCAGGCCAGTAGAATGTCACTCAGGCAAGTAGAATGTCAGGCTAGTAGAATGTCACTCAGGCTAGTAGAATGTCACTCAGGCCAGTAGAAAGACACTCGGGCCAGTAGAATGTCACTCAGGCAAGTAGAATGTCACTCAGGCTAGTAGAATGTCAGTCAGGCTAATA
>NC_034192.2:58369862-58399862 GCF_002021735.2 Oncorhynchus kisutch | reverse complement strand
GTGTTGGTAATGTAAGGGCCAGACTCTGGTCTGTGTTGGTAATGTAAGGGTCAGACTCTGGTCTGTGTTCGTAATGTAAGGGCCAGACTCTGGTCTGTGTTGGTAATGTAAGGGCCAGACTCTGGTCTGTGTTGGTAATGTAAGGGCCAGACTCTGGTCTGTGTTGGTAATGTAAGGGTCAGACTCTGGTCTGTGTTCGTAATGTAAGGGCCAGACTCTGGTCTGTGTTGGTAATGTAAGGGCCAGACTCTGGTCTGTGTTGGTAATGTAAGGGCCAGACTCTGGTCTGTGTTGGTAATGTAAGGGCCAGACTCTGGTCTGTGTTGGTAATGTAAGGGCCAGACTCTGGTCTGAGTTGGTAATGTAAGGGCCATACTCTGGTCTGTGTTGGTAATGTAAGGGCCAGACTCTGGTCTGTGTTGGTATTGTATGGGCCAGACTCTGGTCTGTGTTGGTAATGTAAGGGCCAGACTATGGTCTGTGTTGGTAATGTAAGGGCCAGACTCTGGTCTGTGTTGGTAATGTAGGGGCCAGACTCTGGTCTGTGTTGGTAATGTAAGGGCCAGACTCTGGTCTGTGTTGGTAATGTAAGGGCCAGACTCTGGTCTGTGTTGGTAATGTAAGGGCCAGACTCTGGTATGTGTTGATAATGTAAGGGTCAGACTCTGGTCTGTGTTCGTAGTGTAAGGGCCAGACTCTGGTCTGTGTTGGTAATGTAAGGGCCAGACTCTGGTCTGTGTTGGTAATGTAAGGGTCAGACTCTGGTCTGTGTTCGTAATGTAAGGGCCAGACTCTGGTCTGTGTTGGTAATGTAAGGGCCAGACTCTGGTCTGTGTTGGTAATGTAAGGGCCAGACTCTGGTCTGTGTTGGTAATGTAAGGGCCAGACTCTGGTCTGTGTTGGTAATGTAAGGGCCAGACTCTGGTCTGAGTTGGTAATGTAAGGGCCATACTCTGGTCTGTGTTGGTAATGTAAGGGCCAGACTCTGGTCTGTGTTGGTATTGTATGGGCCAGACTCTGGTCTGTGTTGGTAATGTAAGGGCCAGACTATGGTCTGTGTTGGTAATGTAAGGGCCAGACTCTGGTCTGTGTTGGTAATGTAGGGGCCAGACTCTGGTCTGTGTTGGTAATGTAAGGGCCAGACTCTGGTCTGTGTTGGTAATGTAAGGGCCAGACTCTGGTCTGTGTTGGTAATGTAAGGGCCAGACTCTGGTATGTGTTGATAATGTAAGGGTCAGACTCTGGTCTGTGTTCGTAATGTAAGGGCCAGACTCTGGTCTGTGTTGGTAATGTAAGGGCCAGACTCTGGTCTGTGTTGGTAATGTAAGGGCCAGACTCTGGTCTGTGTTGATAATGTAAGGGCCAGACTCTGGTCTGGTCTGTGTTGGTAATGTAAGGGTCAGACTCTGGTCTGTGTTGGTAATGTAAGGGCCAGACTCTGGTCTGTGTTGGTAATGTAAGGGCCAGACTCTGGTCTGTGTTGGTAATGTAAGGGCCAGACTCTGGTCTGTGTTGGTAATGTAAGGGTCAGACTCTGGTCTGTGTTCGTAATGTAAGGGCCAGACTCTGGTCTGTGTTGGTAATGTAAGAGCCAGACTCTGGTCTGTGTTGGTAATGTAAGGGCCAGACTCTGGTCTGTGTTGGTAATGTAAGAGCCAGACTCTGGTCTGTGTTGGTAATGTACGGGCCAGACTCTGGTCTGTGTTGGTAATGCAAGGGCTCGTGACCAGGGTTCTGATCGGGGTATTTGTGTGTGTGTGTGTCTGTGTGTGTGTGTGTTTCATTAATATTGATAACAGACCTGGTGTGTCCCCAAGCTCACACAACTTAAAAGAGGAGAGAGCAGACAAGCAGAGGTGATGTGAACTGAATACGGAATGCAGTTGTATCCTCTCAATACACACACAAACACACACACACACATCCACGCACACTCACACAGACCGGTTCAGATAAAAAGCACATCAATTAGTGTATGAAATAATGATAGGTATGCTTTTCATGTGGCCATTGTTAAGACATAGATGGAGCTGCGCAGACACAGAGGATGTGTTTTTGAGCGTGTGTGTGTGTGTGCGTGTGCTTTTGTGTGTGTGTGTGTGCATGTGTGTGTGTGCGTGTGCTTTTGTGTGCGTTTGCTTTTGTGTGTGTGGAGATGGCCAGGATATCAATTCTGCAGCATCTTCATCACATCATGAGAAAAACCAACTTACACACAGCAGTGCATATCATTGCCATGCTGCAATTTTTGTTTTAATGGTTTAAATTTAACTAGGCATGTCAGTTAAGAACAAAGTCTTATTTTCAATGACGCCCTAGGAACAGTGCTAGCTGCCTTGTTCAGGGGCAGAACGACAGATTTTGTACCTTGTCAGCTCAGGGATTCAATCAACCTTTCTGTTAATAGTCCAACGCTCTAACCACTAGGCTACGCTGCCGCTTCAATGCACCATGCTAGTCAGAGATGTTACCAGACTGTCAGAGATGTTACCAGACTGTCAGAGATGGTACCAGACTGTCAGAGATGCTACCAGACTGTCAGAGATGTTACCAGACTGTTAATATGCTACCAGACTGTTAATATGCTACCAGACTGTCAGAGATGTTACCAGACTGTCAGAGATGGTACTAGACAGTCAGTGATGCTACCAGACTGTTAATATGCTACCAGACCATCAGAGATGCTACCAGACTGTCAGAGAAGCTACCAGACTGTCAGATATGCTACCAGTCTGTCAGAAATGTTACCAGACTGTCAGAGATGCTACCAGACTGTCAGTGATGCTACCAGACTGTCAGATATGCTACCAGTCTGTCAGAAATGTTACCAGACTGTCAGAGATGCTACCAGACTGTCAGTGATGCTACCAGACTGTCAGTGATGCTACTAGACTGTTAGTCATGCTACCAGACTGTCAGAGATGTTACCAGACTGTCAGAGAAGCTACCAGACTGTCAGATATGCTACCAGTCTGTCAGAAATGTTACCAGACTGTCAGTGATGCTACCAGACTGTTAGTCATGCTACCAGACTGTCAGATATGCTACCAGACTGTCAGTGATGCTACCAGACAGTCAGTGGTGCTACCAAACTGTCAGTGGCTGAGTCACAAATTGCACCCTATCCCCTATATAATGGATTGCTTTTTACTTTGATCAGGGCCCATAGTGTTCCATTTGGGACAGAGAACGTACTATTAGTCTGACTGTAACAGACTAAAAGTGTTTTTTAGCCTGACCAAAATTTACCCGAAGGCCCGGAAAATGGTCAAAAACCCCAACCCCCCAGGCCAACCCCCCAGGCCAACCCGCCCAAGCCAAACCCCCCAAGCCAACCCCCCCAAGCCAAACCCCCCAAAGCCAACCCCCCAGGCCAACCCCCCCAAGCCAAACCCCCAGCCATAGACTCTTTTGTCTGCTGCTGCACACTAAGAGGTACCGGTGCATCAAGTCTGACACCAACAGGCTCTTGAACAGGTTCTATCTCCAAGCAGTACGGCTGATAAATAGCCAACAAAATAGCTATATGGACTGAGTTGACCTTGTATCTCTATTGACCTTTTATGTGTGTTTTTGCACTGTCTCTATGTACAACCACAGGGCCCTACACACTGTCACTCCAACACACACAAACACTCACTCCGTCATCTGCTCATTCACACGTAATATGCACATACATTTACACTGACTCTACACACCCACTCACATACAAGCTGCTGCTACTCTGTTTATCTTATATCCTGTTGCGTAGTCATCCTTACCCCTATCAATATCTACCTCCATCACTCCAGTATCCCTGTCACCTTACCCCTATCAATATCTACCCCCATCACTCCAGTATCCCTGTCACCTTACCCCTATCAATATCTACCTCCATCACTCCAGTATCCCTGTCACCTTACCCCTATCAATATCTACCTCCATCACTCCAGTATCCCTGTCACCTTACCCCTATCAATATCTACCTCCATCACTCCAGTATCCCTGTCACCTTACCCCTATCAATATCTACCTCCATCACTCCAGTATCCCTGTCACCTTACCCCTATCAATATCTACCTCCATCACTCCAGTATCCCTGTCACCTTACCCCTATCAATATCTACCTCCATCACTCCAGTATCCCTGTCACCTTACCCCTATCAATATCTACCTCCATCACTCCAGTATCCCTGTCACCTTACCCCTATCAATATCTACCTCCATCACTCCAGTATCCCTGTCACCTTACCCCTATCAATATCTACCTCCATCACTCCAGTATCCCTGTCACCTTACCCCTATCAATATCTACCTCCATCACTCCAGTATCCCTGTCACCTTACCCCTATCAATATCTACCTCCATCACTCCAGTATCCCTGTCACCTTACCCCTATCAATATCTACCTCCATCACTCCAGTATCCCTGTCACCTTACCCCTATCAATATCTACCTCCATCACTCCAGTATGACAGTGAAAATATGACATTGGAACTGTCTTTTTATACACTGCATTCAGAAAGTATTCAGACCTCTTGACTCTTTCCACATTTTGTTACGTTACAGCCTTATTCTTTTCCCCTCATCAATCTACACACAATACACCATAATGACAAAGCAAAACGTTTTTGCAAATGTATTAAAAATTAAAACCTGATACCTTATTAACATAAGTGTTCAGACCCTTTGCTATGAGTCTCGAAATTGATCTCAGGTGCATCTTGTTTTCATTGATCATCCTTTAGATGTTTCTACAACTTGGAGTCCACCTGTGTTAAATTAAATTGATTGGACATGATTTGGAAAGGCACACACCTGTCTATATAAGGTCCCACAGTGCATGTCAGAGCAAAAACCAAGCCATGAGGTCGAAGGAATTGTCCGTAGAGCTCTGAGACAAATCAAAGTGTAGGTGTCATATGCGCCAAATACAACAGGGGTAGACCTTTCAGTGAAATGCTGAATACAACAGGTGTAGTAGACCTTACAGTAAAATGCTGATTACAACAGGTGTAGACCTTGATGTGAAATGCTTTCTTACAAGCCCTTAAAATCTCTCTTGGGTAGGGGGCAGTATTTTCACCTCAGGATGAAAAGCGTGCCCAAAGTAAACTGCCTATGTTACTTAGGCCCAGAAGCTAGGATATGCATATAATTGGTAGATTTGGATAGAAAACACTCTGACATTTCCAAAGCTGTTACAATAATGTCTGTGAGTATAACAGAACTGATATGGCAGGCGAAAACCTGAGGAAAATCCATCCAGGAAGTGGAATTATTTTCATGTGGCTGTTTTTCAACTCAATGCCTATAGAGAATCCAATGGGTTAGGAATCAGATTGCAGTTCCTATGGCTTCCAGTAGATGTCATCAGTCTTTAGACATGGTTTCAGGCTTTTATTTTGAAAAACGACGAGTAAACAGCCATTTTGGTCAGAGGACAGAGGAACTTTGCAGACAGGGCGCCGTTTTTATTTTTCATTTCTATTGAAAACGGTATTGTCCGGTTGAAATATTATTGATTATAAAAACAATAAAAAACCTGAGAATTAATTCTAAACATCGTTTGACGTGTTTCGACAAACTTTACCGGTACTTTTAGTATGTATTCGTCTGCCTGCTGTGACCGCCTTGAAGCCATTGGATTACTGAATCAAACGAGCCAACAGAACAGAGTTTTTGGGACATAAAGAGGGACTTTATCGAACAAAATTAACATTTACTGTGTAACTGGGAGTCTTGTGAGTGCAACCATATGACGATCATCAAAAATCGCTATTTCTGACTTTTGTGACTCCTCTACCTGGCTGGAAAATGCTTGGATGCTTTTGTGTGCTGGGCACTGTCCTCAGATAATCGCATGGTATGCTTTCGCCGTAAAGCCTTTTCGAAATCTGACACAGCGGCTGGATTAACAAGAAGTTAATCTTTAAGCCGATGTATAACACTTGTATGTTTTATGAATTTTTATAATGAGTATTTCTGTTTTTGAATTTGGCGCTCTGCAATTTCACCGAATATTGGCAAGGTGGGACACTAGCGTCCCACATACCCTAGAGAGGTTTTAACCAATAATGCAGTTTTAAGAAAAATACCTAGAAAAACTAAGAAATAAAAGTAACAAATGATTAAAGAGCAGCAGTAAAATAGCAATAGCGAGGCTATATACAGGGGGGTACCTGTACAGAGTCAATGTGCAGGGGCACCGGTTAGTCGAGGTATTAAAGTTATTAAAGTGACTATGCATAGATGATAACAACTAAGAGTAGCAACGGTGTAAAAAGGGGTGGTCAATGCAAATAGTCTGTGTAGCCATTTGCTTAGATGTTCAGGAGTCTTATGGCTTGGGGTAGAAGCTGTTTTTAAGCCTCTTGGACCTAGACTTGGTGCTCCGTTCCCACTTGCCGTGAAGTAGCAGAGAGAGCAGTCTATGACTAGGGTGGCTGGAGTCTTTGACAATTTTTTAGGCCTTCCTCTGACACTGTCTGGTATAGAGGTCCTGGATGGCAGGAAGCTTGGCACCAGTGATGTACTGGTCCGTACGCACTACCCTCTGTAGTGCCTTGCGGTCGGAGGCCGAGCAGTGATACAACCCGTCAGGATGCTCTCGATGGTGCAGCTGTAAAACCTTTTGAGGATCTGGGGACCCCTGCCAAAATGTATCAGTCTCCTGAATAGGTTTTGTCATGCCTTCTTCACGACTGACTTGGTGTGCTTGGACCATGTTGCTTTGTTGGTGATGTGGACGCCAAAGACCTTGAAGCTCTCAACCTGCTCCACTACAGCCCCATCGATGAGAATGGGGGTGTGCTCGGCCCTCCTTTTCCTGTAGTCCGCGCTCATCATATCTTTGCTTTGTCTTGATCTCGTCGAGGGAGAGGTTGTTGTCCTTGCACCACACGGTCCACACGGTCAGGCCTCTGACCTCCTTCCTATAGGCTGTCTCGTCGTTGTCGGTGAACAACTTAATGATGAAGTTATGAGTGAACAGGGAGTACAGGAGGGATCTGAGCACGTACCCCCGAGGGGCCGGCAAGTCCAGGATATAACTGAAGAGGGAGGTGTTTAGTCCCAGGGTCCTTAGCTTAGTGATGAGCTTTGAGGGCACTATGGTGATGAATGCTGAGCTATAGTCAATGAATAGCATTCTCACGTAGGTGTTTCTTTTGTCTTTTTTGTGTGAAAGGGCAATGTGGAGTGCAATAGAGATTTCATCATCTGTGGATCTGTTGGGCCGGTATGCAAATTGGAGTGGGTCTTGGGTTTCTGGGATAATGGTGTTGATGTGAGCCATGACCTGCCTTTCAAAGGACTTCATGGCTACAGACGTGAGTGCTATGGGTCGGTAGTCATTTAGGCAGGTTAGCATAATGTTCTTGGGCACATGGACTATGGTGGTCTGCTTGAAACATGTTGGTATTACAGACTCAGACAGAGAGAAGTTGAAAATGTTGTGAAGTGAAGTGAAGACACCTGCCAGTTTGTCAGCGCATGCTCTGAGTACACGTCCTGGTAATCCATCTGGCTTTGCGGCATGGTGAATGCTGACCTGTTTCAGCTGCGGAGAGTGTGATCACACAGTCGTCTGGAACAGCTGATGCTCTCATGCATGCATGTTTCTCAGAATTGAATTGGATTGTGTGGAGGCACAGCTCTGGGGAAGGGTACCAAAGCATTTCTGCAGCAATGAAGGTTCCCAAAAACACAGCGACCTTCTATTTTGGCAATCGGTGGCCTCCGTCATTCTTAACTGAGCAATGGGGGAGAAGGGTCTGGGTCAGGGAGGTGAACAAGAACCAGATGGTCACTCTGACAGAGCTCCAGAGTTCCTCTGTGGAGATGGAAGAACCTTCCAGAAGGACAACGATCTCTGCAGCACTCCACCAATCAGGCTTTTATGGCCAGAAGGAAGCTTTAGTAAAAGGAACATGACAGCCCGCCTGGAGTTTGTTGAAAGGCACCTAAAGACTCTTAGACCATGAAAAACAAGACTCTTTGGCCTGAATGCCAGGCGTCACATCTGGAGGAAACCTGGCACCACCCCTACGGTGAAGCATGGTGGTGGCAGCATCATGCTGTGGGGAAGTTTTTCAGCGGCAGGGAGACTAGTCAGGATCGAGCGAAAGATGAACGGAGCAAAGTACAGAGATATCCTTGATGAAAACCTGCTCCAGAGCGCTCAGGACCTCAGACTGGGGCGAAGGTTCACCTTCCAACAGAACAACAACCCTAACCTCACAGCCAAGATCACACAGGAATGGACAAGTCTCTGAATGTCCTTGAGTGACCCAGCCAGAGCCCGGGCTTGAACCTGATTGAACATCTCTGGAGAGAACTGAAAATAGCTGTGCAGCGACACTCCCCATCGAACCTGACACAGCTTGAGAGGATCTGCAGAGAAGAATGGGAGAAACTCTCCAAACACAGGTGTGCCAGTCTTGTAGCGTCATATGCAAGGATTTAATTGTTGCCAAAGGTGCTTCAACAAAGTATTGAGTAAAGGGTCTGAATACTTATGTAAATGTGATACTTCAGTTTTTAATTTAAATACTTTTTGCTTTCTCATTATGGGGTATTGATTTACATTGATGAGGGAAACATAAATTTAATCAATTATAGAATAAGGCTGTGATGTAACAAAATGTGGAAAAAGTCAAGGGACCTGAATACTTCCCGAATGCACTGTAGTATGCTAAATTACTTATTTACTTACTTTATTGTGTATTTTATACTTCTTATTCTTATTTCTCTTTTTTTTTGTCTAGTAATGTATTGTTATTGATTATTGCCTTGCTGGGATTTGAGGTTGCAAGAAAGGCATTTAGCTCTGCATGTGACATTAAATCTTGAAATTTGAATGGATTTACCACAGATACGAATTACTGCAAGTGCTGCTGATGCTAGTCAAGATCATGTGGAAATTTATGCAATCTATGCAACAATAACACATAATACATTTCATGGTTGATATGTCACATAGATTGTAGCTGTTGGTGTTTCTTTCACCTGTTTTCTCTCTCTCTCTCTCTCTCTCTCTCTCTCTCTCTGTCTTTCTCTCTCTCTCTCTTATACAGTGCCTTGCGAAAATATTCGGCCCCCTTGAACTTCACGACCTTTTGCCACATTTCAGGCATCAAACATAAAGATATAAAACTGTATTTTTTGTGAAGAATCAACAACAAGTGGGACACAATCATGAAGTGGAACGACATTTATTGGATATTTCAAACTTTTTTATCAAATCAACTATCAAATCACTTTGTAGTGCCACCTTTTGCTGCGATTACAGCTGGAAGTCGCTTGGGGTATGTCTCTATCAGTTTTGCACATCGAGAGACTGACATTTTTTCCCATTCCTCCTTGCAAAACAGCTCGAGCTCAGTGAGGCTGGATTCGAGAGCATTTGTGAACAGCAGTTTTCAGTTCTTTCCACAGATTCTCGATTGGATTCAGGTCTGGACTTTGACTTGGCCATTCTAACACCTGGATATGTTTATTTTTGAACCATTCCATTGTAGATTTTGCTTTATGTTTTGGATCATTGTCTTGTTGGAAGACAAATCTCCGTCCCAGTCTCAGGTCTTTTGCAGACTCCATCAGGTTTTCTTCCAGAATGGTCCTGTATTTGGCTCCATCCATCTTCCCATCAATTTTAACCATCTTCCCTGTCCCTGCTGAAGAAAAGCAGGCCCAAAGCATGATGCTGCCACCACCATGTTTGACAGTGGGGATGGTGCGTTCAGGGTGATGAGCTGTGTTGCTTTTACGCCAAACATAACGTTTTGCATTGTTGCCAAAAAGTTACATTTTGGTTTCATCTGACCAGAGCACCTTCTTCCACATGATTTGGTGTGTCTCCCAGGTGGCTTGTGGCAAACTTTAAACAACACCTTTTATGGATATCTTTAAGAAATGGCTTTCTTCTTGCCACTCTTCCATAAAGGCCAGATTTGTGCAATATACGACTGATTGTTGTCCTATGGACAGAGTCTCCCACCTCAGCTGTAGATCTCTGCAGTTCATCCAGAGTGATCATGGGCCTCTTGGCTGCATCTCTGATCAGTCTTCTCCTTGTATGAGCTGAAAGTTTAGAGGGACGGCCAGGTCTTGGTAGATTTGCAGTGGTCTGATACTCCTTCAATATTATCGCTTGCACAGTGCTCCTTGGGATGTTTAAAGCTTGGGAAATCTTTTTGTATCCAAATCCGGCTTTAAACTTCTTCACAACAGTATCTCGGACCTGCCTGGTGTGTTCCTTGTTCTTCATGATGCTCTCTGCGCTTTTAACGGACCTCTGAGACTATCACAGTGCAGGTGCATTTATACGGAGACTTGATTACACACAGGTGGATTGTATTTATCACCATTAGTCATTTAGGTCAACATTGGATCTTTCAGAGATCCTCACTGAACTTCTGGAGAGAGTTTGCTGCACTGAAATTAAAGGGGCTGAATAATTTTTTTTCAGTTTTTGATTTGTTAAAAAAGTTTGAAATATCCAATAAATGTCGTTCCACTTCATGATTGTGTCCCACTTGTTGTTGATTCTTCACAAAAAAATACAGTTTTATATCTTTATGTTTGAAGCCTGAAATGTGGCAAAAGGTCGCAAAGTTCAAGGGGGCCGAATACTTTCGCAAGGCACTGTATATATATATATAAATATATTTTAGCAAGTGCAACACATTTCTTAATGTGATGGTGGTGCATTTTGGCGTGTCAGCATTAATCATTGCCAGTTGCAACACTCAGCTATAAATAGTGTCCAGGGAGTAGGAGTGGACTGGACCTGCCAGTGAGTGTGTCTCTCCTAACTGACGGCTTCTCCATTGTGAAGTGTGTAACAGAACACAGAGTATCTGAAATACCACCCTATTTAGTGCACAACTTTTGGAGTGGGCCAGTCTGTGTCTCTCCCTACTCCATTGTTTCTTCCCTCTCCCTGTCTTCACCCCCTCTCCCTGTTTTCACCCCCCAGCTCCCTGTCTCCACCCCCCAGCTCCCTGTCTCCACCCCCCAGCTCCCTGTCTCCAACCCCCAGCTCCCTGTCTCCACCCCCCAGCTCCCTGTCTCCACCCCGTCAGCTCCCTGTCTCCACCCCCCAGCTCCCTGTCTCCACGCCCCTGCTCCCTGTCTCCACCCCATCAGCTACCTGTCTCCACCCCCAGCTCCCTGTCTCCACCCCGTCAGCTCCCTGTCTCCACCCCCCAGCTCCCTGTCTCCACCCCGTCAGCTACCTGTCTCCACCCCCCAGCTCCCTGTCTTCACCCCCCATCCCCCTGTCTTCACCCCCCAGCACCCTGTCTCCACCCCCCTGCTCCCTGTCTCCACCCCATCAGCTCCCTGTCTCCACCCCCCAGCTCCCTTTCTCCACCCCCAGCTCCCTATATTCACCCCCAGCTCCCTGTCTTCAACCCCATCTCCCTGTCTCCACCACCCAGCTCCCTATATTCACCCCCATCTCCCTGTCTCCACCACCCAGCTCCCTATATTCACCCCCAGCTCACTGTCTTCACCCCCAGCTCCATGTCTCCACCCCCCTGCTCCCTGTCTTCACCCCCCTGCTCCCTGTCTTCACCCCCAGCTCCATGTTTCCACCCCCCAGCTCCCTATATTCACCCCCAGCTCCCTGTCTTCACCCCCAGCTCCATGTCTCCACCCCCCAGCTCCCTATATTCACCCCCAGCTCCTTATATTCACCCCCAGCTCCCTGTATTCACCCCCAGCTCCTTGTCTCCACCCCCCAGCTCCCTGTATTCACCCCCAGCTCCCTGTCTCTTCCCCCCAGCTCCCTGTCTTCACCACCCTCCATGTCTTCACCCCCAGCTCCCTGTCTCCACCCCCCAGCTCCCTGTCTTCACCACCCTCCCTGTCTCCACCCCCCAGCTCCCTGTCTTCACCCCCCAGCTCCCTGTCTTTACCACCAGCTCCCTGTCTTTAACCCCAGCTCCCTGTCTTCATCCCAAACTCCCTGTCTTCATCCCCAGCTCCCCATCTCCACCCCTCAGCTCCCTGTCTCCACCCCCCAGCTCCCTGTCTCCACCTCCCAGCTCCCTGTCTCCACCCCCCAGCTCCCTGTCTCCACTCCCCAACTCACTGTCTCCACCCCTCAGCTCCCTGTCTCCACTCCCCAACTCACTGTCTCCACCCCCCAGTTCCCTGTCTTCATCCCCATCTCCCTGTCTCCACCCCCCAGCTCCCTGTCTCCACCCCTCAGCTCCCTGTCTCCACCCCCCAGCTCCCTGTCTCCACCTCCCAGCTCCCTGTCTCCACCCCCCAGCTCCCTGTCTCCACTCCCCAACTCACTGTCTCCACTCCCCAACTCACTGTCTCCACCCCCTCAGCTCCCTGTCTCCACTCCCCAACTCACTGTCTCCACCCCCAGCTCCCTGTCTTCATCCCCATCTCCCTGTCTCCACTCCCCAACTCACTGTCTCCACCCCCCAGCTCCCTGTCTCCACCCCCCAACTCACTGTCTCCACCCCCAGCTCCCTGTCTCCACCCCCCAGCTCCCTGTCTCCACCCCCCAACTCCCTGTCTCCACCCCCCAACTCACTGTCTCCACCCCCAGCTCCCTGTCTCCACCCCCCAGCTCCCTGTCTCCACCCCCCAACTCCCTGTCTCCACCCCCCAGCTCCCTGTCTTCACCCCCATCCCCCTGTCTCCACCACCCAGCTCCCTATATTCACCCCCAGCTCCCTGTCACCACCCCCCTGCTCCCTGTCTTCACCCCCAGCTCCTTGTCTCCACCCCCCAGCTCCCTGTATTCACCCCCAGCTCCCTGTCTCCACCACCCAGCTCCCTGTCTCCACCCCCCAACTCCCTGTCTTCACCCCCATCTCCCTGTCTCCACCACCCAGCTCCCTATATTCACCCCCAGCTCCCTGTCACCACCCCCCTGCTCCCTGTCTTCACCCCCAGCTCCATGTCTCCACCCCCCAGCTCCCTGTCTTCACCCCCAGCTCCATGTCTCCACCCCCCAGCTCCCTATATTCATCCCCAGCTCCCTATATTCACCCCCAGCTCCCTGTATTCATCCCCAGCTCCTTGTCTCCACCCCCCAGCTCCCTGTCTCCACCCCCCAGCTCCCTGTCTCCACCCCCCAGCTCCCTGTCTCCACCCCCCAGCTTCCTGTCTCCACCCCCCAGCTCCCTGTCTCCACCCCCCAGCTCCCTGTCTCCACCCCCCAGCTCCCTGTCTCCACCCCCCAACTCCCTGTCTCCACCCCCCAGCTCCCTGTCTTTACCCCCAGCTCCCTGTCTCCACCCCCCAACTCACTGTCTCCACCCCCCAGCTCCCTGTCTCCACCCCCCAACTCACTGTCTCCACCCCCCAGCTCCCTGTCTCCACCCCCCAGCTCCCTGTCTCCACCCCCAGCTCCCTGTCTCCACCCCCCAGCTCCCTGTCTCCACCCCCCAGCTCCCTGTCTCCACTCCCCAGCTCCCTGCTGTCGGTCTGGGTGTGAAGCAGAGTAATTCAACAGAATAAACATATATCACCTGTCTCAGTTAGTTCCTGTAAATCTAATGACCTCTCCGTGGTCTCAGCCTCCTCCTCTCCCTGTCTCCACCTCCCAGCTCCCTGTCTCCACCTCCCAGCTCCCTGTCTCCACCCCCCAGCTCCCTGTCTCCACCCCCCAGCTCCCTGTCTCCACCCCCCAGCTCCCTGTCTCCACCCCCCAGCTCCCTGTCTCCACCCCCAACTCCCTGTCTCCACCCCCCAGCTCCCTGTCTCCACCCCCCAGCTCCCTGTCTCCACCCCCCCAGCTCCCTGTCTCCACCCCCCAGCTCCCTGTCTCCACCCCCCAGCTCCCTGTCTCCACCCCCCAGCTCCCTGTCTCCACTCCCCAGCTCCCTGTCTCCACCCCCCAGCTCCCTGTCTCCACCCCCAGCTCCCTGTCTCCACCCCCCAGCTCCCTGTCTCCACCCCCCAGCTCCCTGTCTCCACCCCCCAGCTCCCTGTCTCCACCCCCCAGCTCCCTGTCTCCACCCCCCAACTCCCTGTCTCCACCCCCCAGCTCCCTGTCTTTACCCCCAGCTCCCTGTCTCCACCCCCCAACTCACTGTCTCCACCCCCCAGCTCCCTGTCTCCACCCCCCAACTCACTGTCTCCACCCCCCAGCTCCCTGTCTCCACCCCCCAGCTCCCTGTCTCCACCCCCCAGCTCCCTGCTGTCTGTCTGGGTGTGAAGCAGAGTAATTCAACAGAATAAACATATATCACCTGTCTCAGTTAGTTCCTGTAAATCTAATGACCTCTCCGTGGTCTCAGCCTCCTCCTCTCCCTGTCTCCACCTCCCAGCTCCCTGTCTCCACCTCCCAGCTCCCTGTCTCCACCCCCCAGCTCCCTGTCTCCACCCCCCAGCTCCCTGTCTCCACCCCCCAGCTCCCTGTCTCCACCCCCCAGCTCCCTGTCTCCACTCCCCAGCTCCCTGTCTCCACCCCCCAACTCACTGTCTCCACCCCCCAACTCACTGTCTCCACCCCCCAGCTCCCTGTCTCCACCCCCCAGCTCCCTGTCTCCACCCCCCAGCTCCCTGTCTCCACCCCCAGCTCCCTGTCTCCACCCCCCAGCTCCCTGTCTCCACCCCCCAACTCCCTGTCTCCACCCCCCAGCTCCCTGTCTTTACCCCCAGCTCCCTGTCTCCACCCCCCAACTCACTGTCTCCACCCCCCAGCTCCCTGTCTCCACCCCCCAACTCACTGTCTCCACCCCCCAGCTCCCTGTCTCCACCCCCCAGCTCCCTGTCTCCACCCCCCAGCTCCCTGCTGTCTGTCTGGGTGTGAAGCAGAGTAATTCAACAGAATAAACATATATCACCTGTCTCAGTTAGTTCCTGTAAATCTAATGACCTCTCCGTGGTCTCAGCCTCCTCCTCTCCCTGTCTCCACCTCCCAGCTCCCTGTCTCCACCTCCCAGCTCCCTGTCTCCACCCCCCAGCTCCCTGTCTCCACCCCCCAGCTCCCTGTCTCCACCCCCCAGCTCCCTGTCTCCACCCCCCAGCTCCCTGTCTCCACTCCCCAGCTCCCTGTCTCCACCCCCCAGCTCACTGTCTCCACCCCCCAACTCCCTGTCTCCACCCCCCAGCTCCCGGTCTTTACCCCCAGCTCCCTGTCTCCACCCCCCAACTCACTGTCTCCACCACCCAACTCACTGTCTCCACCCCCCAGCTCCCTGTCTCCACCCTCCAGCTCCATGTCTCCACCCCCCAGCTCCCTGTCTCCACCCTCCAGCTCCCTGTCTCCACCCCCCAGCTCCCTGTCTCCACCCCCCAGCTCCCTGTCTCCACCCCCCAGCTCCCTGCTGTCTGTCTGGGTGTGAAGCAGAGTAATTCAACAGAATAAACATATATCACCTGTCTCAGTTAGTTCCTGTAAATCTAATGACCTCTCTGTGGTCTCAGCCTCCTCCTCTCCCTGTCTCCACCCCTCAGCTCCCTGTCTCCACCCCCCAGCTCCCTGTCTCCACCCCCCAGCTCCCTGTCTCCACCCCCCAGCTCCCTGTCTCCACCCCCCAGCTCCCAGTCTCCACCTGTCTCAGTTAGTTCCTGTAAATCTAATGACCTCTCCGTGGTCTCAGCCTCCTCCTCTCCCTGTCTCCACCTGTCTCAGTTAGTTCCTGTAAATCTAATGACCTCTCCGTGGTCTCAGCCTCCTCCTCTCCCTCCTGTTATGAATATCATAGCTGGTGTCTGTCAACGACGATGGCATGCAGTGTTTAGAAAGTATGATCCAAAATGGCACCCTATTCCCTTTATAGTATACTACTTTTGACCTGAACAGGCAGTTAACCCACTGTTCCTAGGCCGTCATTGTAAATAAGAATTTGTTCTTAACTGACTTCCCTAGTTAAATAAAGGTAAAATAAAATAAAAAAAACACCTAGACAGGTTCAATGTCTCCATGGATCAGAGAGTGTACCATTACCACCCAGACAGGTTCAATGTCTCCATGGACCAGAGAGTGTACCATTACCACCCAGACAGGTTCAATGTCTCCATGGATCAGAGAGTGTACCATTACCACCCAGACAGGTTCAATGTCTCCATGGATCAGAGAGTGTACCATTACCACCCAGACAGGTTCAATGTCTCCATGGACCAGAGAGTGTACCATTACCACCCAGACAGGTTCAATGTCTCCATGGATCAGAGAGTGTACCATTACCACCCAGACAGGTTCAATGTCTCCATGGACCAGAGAGTGTACCATTACCACCCAGACAGGTTCAATGTCTCCATGGACCAGAGAGTGTACCATTACCACCCAGACAGGTTCAATGTCTCCATGGATCAGAGAGTGTACCATTACCACCCAGACAGGTTCAATGTCTCCATGGATCAGAGAGTGTACCATTACCACCCAGACAGGTTCAATGCAGCTGGTTACAATGATGAAGAGATCAATAACACTAGATTCAGCTTAGATGATACCTGAGATAAAAAATAAATAAAAAATTCGGGAAAACAAATATGTCATAGTTGTGATGTCGTCACTATTATTCCACAATGTAGGAAATAGTGAAAATAAAGAAACGAGTAGGTGTGTCCAAACGTTTGACTCGTTCTGTATATAGAGTAGGAGATCATTAAAGACCATAGTATGATCATTAGGCCAAGATACAGCTCAACTCCTAATAACATTTTTTATTTTACTTTATTTAACTAGGCAAGTCAGTTAAGAACAATTTCTTATTTTCAATGACGGTCTAGGAACAGTAGGTTAACTGCCTGTACCTTGTTTTTTGTTGTTGTACCTTGTCAGCTTGGGGGTTTGAACTTGCAACCTTCCGGTTACTAGTCCAACGCTCCATCCACTAGGCTAGCCTGCCACCCCAATAACATAGTACGATCATTAGGCCAAGATACAGGTCAACTCACCGTGCTTCTACACCTGCATTGCTTGCTGTTTGGGGTTTTAGGCTGGGTTTCTGTACAGCACTTTGAGATATCAGCTGATGTACGAAGGGCTATATAAATAAATTTGATTTGATTTGATTTGATTTGAACTCCTAACATAGTATGATCATTAGGCCAAGATACAGCTCAACTCCTAACATAGTATGATCATTAGGCCAAGATACAGCTCAACTCCTAACATAGTATGATCATTAGGCCAAGATACAGCTCAACTCCTAACATAGTATGATCATTAGGCCAAGATACAGCTCAACTCCTAATAACATAGTACAATCATTAGGCTGATGGGTACTAACTTCTAAACTTGGATTGTGAAATATCCTTATTCATGTTACTGAGAGAGAAATGCAGAAAGTTTACATTCTGTCAGAACATGTTATTGTTAAATCTCAGGTATCCTATGGAGAGGAGAAGGGCCACAGTCTGGTTCCAGTCAACAGATATGGTAGGACAGCCGTGAGTTGGGGAGGAGTGAGGAATTTGGGCCGAGGTCAGGTCAGATGAAATGAGAAAGAACAGGAATCCCTAACATCCTGCCTAGCAACAGATGTATTGGCTGTCTAGATGTGCAAGGAGGAGACTCGGCATAGGAGGAAAGTATAAATGTATGTGCTTGTGTTAACATGTCGTTGTCTTATGCAGCATGTGTGACCCAGTGGGTGAATTAACTTGGTTTGAACTTTACCAGTCGTCAGTGAGTTTTCCTCTGTTTATTTAGAATCTAGCAGTTGGAGGCTGTGAGCAGGGTTCACCACAATTTACAGTGGAACTAAAGTCTGAATCTGTGAAACAGGAGCCGGCACCATAAACAAGGTAGGCTCAGTTCCTACACCTGTTTCCACTCATTCTGACATCTTGGGGAGATGAGAGTCGTAGGCTGAAACAATTATAGGATACGGACCCAGAAAGCCTGAGCTCATTCAGTAGTCCCATTGTATTACGACCGGTCGTGGATTTATGGTGTATGGTAAGTTCCGGAAGGAAAGCCCGACCAGGCTGGTACCTGCAGAAGGCAAGTCCTATGGGGTAAATCCTGAGTGGGGTTGGTTCCCTATTAGAGAGGTGAAATCCCAGCCGTAGCAGCCTTGAGGCCGTAGAGGATAAATTGTCATGCTTGTTTCCTAATACGGTAGGTTGTAGAGAAGTAGTCCACGGAGAAGGACAAGTCCACAGAGAAGGACAAGTCCACAGAGAAGGACACATCCACGGAGAAGGAAACGTCCACAGAGAAGGAAAAGTCCACAGAGAAGGACAAGTCCACAGAGAAAAACAAGTCCACGGAGAAGGACACATCCACGGAGAAGGACAAGTCCACAGAGAAGGACAAGTCCACAGAGAAAGACAAGTCCACGGAGAAGGACACATCCACGGAGAAGGACACGTCCACAGAGAAGGACAAATCCACAGAGAAGGACAAGTCCACAGAGAAGGACAAGTTCACAGAGAAGGACAAGTCCACAGAGAAGGACAAGTCCACAGAGAAGGACACGTCCACAGAGAAGGACACGTCCACGGAGAAGTACAAGTCCACAGAGAAAGACAGGTCTACGGAGAAAGACAAGTCAACGGAGAAGGACAAGTCCACGGGGAAGGACAACAGGAGGGATCATGGATATTCATTAAAGGGTGCCTATAAATTCAGGAGGAGAGCCACATTAGTGGTTAGAAAAGGAAACAGATAATGGACCGTGGTTTTAACATGAGTTGAGTGTATTAGCGTAGTAATATAGAGTGAGGTTGGTTTATGACCTATTGGCATCAACCAATTTTTTGAAATTGGAAATAAGAAATCAACTGTGAATAATTTTGGTACTGTGTGTTGTCAACAACAGTGATATGTGAGGCGTAACACTGGTATAAGACATTGGGTCACCCGAATTCTCTAGTAATAAATTGGCAGATGCTTTAGTTTTGCTTCTAATACAAGGTATCAGGTTCCGTGACCAAATTATTAGGCACTTATACCGTAACTACTCTACGGAGAAGTGGCTATCTCTTCCTAAAAAAAATTGTTTAAATTGTTGTGTATTAAAGCCGTGGGTGATGAGATTTAAACACCCTGGACACCATCCGGTGAGGCGTCGGTATAATAACTATTAAATAAATAGTGTGCGGTACAGATCGCACCGCTCTCTGGAGATCCCTGCGGTTGCGGTCGGTGCAATTTCCGTACCAGGCATTGATACATCCCAAAAGGATGCTCTCAATTGTGCATCTGTAAAAGTTTCTGAGGTAGGGAGTATCTGAACCACAAAGGCAGTAGGAGATCGGGAGCAAGAGACAATGCAATAGCTATTCTCATAGCAGTGTCTGTCAGGACTGATGGAGCAGCTATTCTCATAGCAGTGGCTGTCAGGACTGAAGAGGCAGCTATTGTCACAGCAGTGGCTGTCGAGACTGAAGGAGTAGCTATTGTCACAGCAGTGTCTGTCAGGACTGAAGGAGTAGCTATTGTCACAGCAGTGTCTGTCAGGACTAGAGGAGTAGCTATTGTCACAGCAGTGGCTGTCGAGACTGAAGGAGTAGCTATTGTCACAGCAGTGTCTGTCAGGACTGAAGGAGTAGCTATTGTCACAGCAGTGTCTGTCAGGACTGAAGGAGTAGCTATTGTCACAGCAGTGTCTGTCAGGACTAGAGGAGTAGCTATTGTCACAGCAGTGGCTGTCAGGACTAGAGGAGTAGCTATTGTCACAGCAGTGGCTGTCGAGACTGAAGGAGTAGCTATTGTCACAGCAGTGGCTGTCGAGACTGAAGGAGTAGCTATTCTCAAAGCAGTGGCTGTCGAGACTGAAGGAGTAGCTATTGTCACAGCAGTGGCTGTCGAGACTGAAGGAGTAGCTATTCTCAAAGCAGTGGCTGTCGAGACTGAAGGAGTAGCTATTGTCACAGCAGTGGCTGTCGAGACTGAAGGAGCAGCTATTGTCACAGCAGTGTCTGTTGGGACTGATGGAGCAGTAGTAGTGGTTAAGGATGCTATAGTAACAACATGGAACTGGAGTATTTTGAAGTGTACCTCATGGGTGGTGTTAGTGGTAGCATTGGGTGGTGGGTGGTGTTAGTGGTAGCATTGGGTGGTGTTAGTGGTAGCATTGGGTGGTGTTAGTGGTAGCATTGAGTGGTGGGTGGTGTTAGTGGTAGCATTGGGTGGTGTTAGTGGTAGCGTTGGGTGGTGGGTGGTGTTAGTGGTAGCGTTGGGTGGTGGGTGGTGTTAGTGGTAGTGTTGGGTGGTGGGTGGTGTTAGTGGTAGCATTGAGTGGTGGGTGGTGTTAGTGGTAGCATTGAGTGGTGGGTGGTGTTAGTGGTAGCATTGAGTGGTGGGTGGTGTTAGTGGTAGCATTGGGTGGTGTTAGTGGTAGCGTTCAGTGGTGGGTGGTGTTAGTGGTAGCGTTGGGTGGTGGGTGGTGTTAGTGGTAGCATTGGGTGGTGTTAGTGGTAGCATTGGGTGGTGGGTGGTGTTAGTGGTAGCATTGGGTGGTGTTAGTGGTAGCGTTGGGTGGTGGGTGGTGTTAGTGGTAGCATTGGGTGGTGGGTGGTGTTAGTGGTAGCATTGGGTGGTGTTAGTGGTAGCATTGGGTGGTGTTAGTGGTAGCATTGAGTGGTGGGTGGTGTTAGTGGTAGCATTGGGTGGTGTTAGTGGTAGCGTTGGGTGGTGGGTGGTGTTAGTGGTAGCGTTGGGTGGTGGGTGGTGTTAGTGGTAGTGTTGGGTGGTGGGTGGTGTTAGTGGTAGCATTGAGTGGTGGGTGGTGTTAGTGGTAGCATTGAGTGGTGGGTGGTGTTAGTGGTAGCATTGAGTGGTGGGTGGTGTTAGTGGTAGCATTGGGTGGTGTTAGTGGTAGCGTTCAGTGGTGGGTGGTGTTAGTGGTAGTGTTGGGTGGTGGGTGGTGTTAGTGGTAGCGTTGGGTGGTGGGTGATGTTAGTGGTAGCGTTGGGTGGTGGGTGGTGTTAGTGGTAGCGTTGAGTGGTGGGTGGTGTTAGTGGTAGCGTTGGGTGGTGGGTGGTGTTAGTGGTAGCGTTGGGTGGTGGGTGGTGTTAGTGGTAGCGTTGGGTGGTGGGTGGTGTTAGTGGTAGCGTTGGGTGGTGGGTGGTGTTAGTTGTAGCGTTGGGTGGTGGGTGGTGTTAGTGGTAGCGTTGGGTGGTGTTAGTGGTAGCGTTGAGTGGTGGGTGGTGTTAGTGGTAGCATTGAGTGGTGGGTGGTGTTAGTGATAGCATTGGGTGGTGTTAGTGGTAGCGTTGAGTGGTGGGTGGTGTTAGTGGTAGCGTTGGGTGTTGGGTGGTGTTAGTGGTAGCGTTGGGTGGTGGGTGGTGTTAGTGGTAGCGTTGGGTGGTGGGTGGTGTTAGTGGTAGTGTTGAGTGGTGGGTGGTGTTAGTGGTAGCATTGAGTGGTGGGTGGTGTTAGTGGTAGCGTTGAGTGTAGGTGGTGTTAGTTGTAGCGTTGAGTGGTGGGTGGTGTTAGTGGTAGCATTGAGTGGTGGGTGGTGTTAGTGGTAGCATTGAGTGGTGGGTGGTGTTAGTGGTAGCGTTGAGTGTAGGTGGTGTTAGTGGTAGCGTTGGGGGGTGGGTGGTGTTAGTGGTAGCGTTGGGTGGTGGGTGGTGTTATAGTGGTAGCGTTGGGTGGTGGGTGGTGTTAGTGGTAGCGTTGGGTGGTGGGTGGTGTTAGTGGTAGCGTTGGGTGGTGCGTGGTGTTATTGGTAGCGTTGGGTGGTGGGTGGTGTTAGTGGTAGCGTTGAGTGGTGGGTGGTGTTAGTGGTAGCGTTGAGTGGTGGGTGGTGTTAGTGGTAGCATTGAGTGGTGGGTGGTGTTAGTGGTAGCGTTGGGTGGTGTTAGTGGTAGCATTGGGTGGTGGGTGGTGTTATAGTGGTAGCGTTGGGTGGTGGGTGGTGTTAGTGGTAGCGTTGGGTGGTGGGTGGTGTTAGTGGTAGCGTTGGGTGGTGGGTGGTGTTATTGGTAGCGTTGGGTGGTGGGTGGTGTTAGTGGTAGCGTTGAGTGGTGGGTGGTGTTAGTGGTAGCGTTGAGTGGTGGGTGGTGTTAGTGGTAGCATTGAGTGGTGGGTGGTGTTAGTGGTAGTGTTGGGTGGTGTTAGTGGTAGCGTTGAGTGGTGGGTGGTGTTAGTGGTAGCATTGAGTGGTGGGTGGTGTTAGTGGTAGCATTGGGTGGTGTTAGTGGTAGCGTTGAGTGGTGGGTGGTGTTAGTGGTAGCGTTGAGTGTAGGTGGTGTTAGTGGTAGCATTGGGGGGTGGGTGGTGTTAGTGGTAGCGTTGGGTGGTGGGTGGTGTTATAGTGGTAGCGTTGGGTGGTGAGTGGTGTTAGTGGTAGCGTTGAGTGTAGGTGGTGTTAGTGGTAGCGTTGGGGGGTGGGTGGTGTTAGTGGTAGCGTTGGGTGGTGGGTGGTGTTATAGTGGTAGCGTTGGGTGGTGAGTGGTGTTAGTGGTAGCATTGGGTGGTGGGTGGTGTTAGTGGTAGCGTTGGGTGGTGGGTGGTGTTATTGGTAGCGTTTGGGTGGTGGGTGGTGTTAGTGGTAGCGTTGAGTGGTGGGTGGTGTTAGTGGTAGCGTTGAGTGGTGGGTGGTGTTAGTGGTAGCATTGAGTGGTGGGTGGTGTTAGTGGTAGCGTTGGGTGGTGTTAGTGGTAGCGTTGAGTGGTGGGTGGTGTTAGTGGTAGCATTGAGTGGTGGGTGGTGTTAGTGGTAGCATTGGGTGGTGTTAGTGGTAGCGTTGAGTGGTGGGTGGTGTTAGTGGTAGCGTTGGGTGTTGGGTGGTGTTAGTGGTAGCGTTGGGTGGTGGGTGGTGTTAGTGGTAGCGTTGGGTGGTGGGTAGTGTTAGTGGTAGCGTTGAGTGGTGGGTGGTGTTAGTGGTAGCATTGAGTGGTGGGTGGTGTTAGTGGTAGCGTTGAGTGTAGGTGGTGTTAGTGGTAGCGTTGAGTGGTGGGTGATGTTAGTGGTAGCGTTGGGTGGTGGGTGGTGTTATTGGTAGCATTGAGTGGTGGGTGGTGTTAGTGGTAGCGTTGAGTGGTGGGTGGTGTTAGTGGTAGCATTGAGTGGTGGGTGGTGTTAGTGGTAGCGTTGAGTGTAGGTGGTGTTAGTGGTAGCGTTGAGTGGTGGGTGATGTTAGTGGTAGCGTTGGGTGGTGGGTGGTGTTATTGGTAGCATTGAGTGGTGGGTGGTGTTAGTGGTAGCGTTGAGTGGTGGGTGGTGTTAGTGGTAGCATTGAGTGGTGGGTGGTGTTAGTGGTAGCATTGGGTGGTGTTAGTGGTAGCGTTGAGTGGTGGGTGGTGTTAGTGGTAGCGTTGAGTGTAGGTGGTGTTAGTGGTAGCATTGGGGGGTGGGTGGTGTTAGTGGTAGCGTTGGGTGGTGGGTGGTGTTATAGTGGTAGCGTTGGGTGGTGAGTGGTGTTAGTGGTAGCGTTGAGTGTAGGTGGTGTTAGTGGTAGCGTTGAGTGGTGGGTGATGTTAGTGGTAGCGTTGGGTGGTGGGTGGTGTTATTGGTAGCATTGAGTGGTGGGTGGTGTTAGTGGTAGCGTTGAGTGGTGGGTGGTGTTAGTGGTAGCATTGAGTGGTGGGTGGTGTTAGTGGTAGCATTGGGTGGTGTTAGTGGTAGCGTTGAGTGGTGGGTGGTGTTAGTGGTAGCGTTGAGTGTAGGTGGTGTTAGTGGTAGCATTGGGGGGTGGGTGGTGTTAGTGGTAGCGTTGGGTGGTGGGTGGTGTTATAGTGGTAGCGTTGGGTGGTGAGTGGTGTTAGTGGTAGCATTGGGTGGTGGGTGGTGTTAGTGGTAGCGTTGGGTGGTGAGTGGTGTTAGTGGTAGCATTGGGTGGTGGGTGGTGTTAGTGGTAGCGTTGGGTGGTGGGTGGTGTTATTGGTAGCGTTTGGGTGGTGGGTGGTGTTAGTGGTAGCGTTGAGTGGTGGGTGGTGTTAGTGGTAGCGTTGAGTGGTGGGTGGTGTTAGTGGTAGCATTGAGTGGTGGGTGGTGTTAGTGGTAGCGTTGGGTGGTGTTAGTGGTAGCGTTGAGTGGTGGGTGGTGTTAGTGGTAGCATTGAGTGGTGGGTGGTGTTAGTGGTAGCATTGGGTGGTGTTAGTGGTAGCGTTGAGTGGTGGGTGGTGTTAGTGGTAGCGTTGGGTGTTGGGTGGTGTTAGTGGTAGCGTTGGGTGGTGGGTGGTGTTAGTGGTAGCGTTGGGTGGTGGGTAGTGTTAGTGGTAGCGTTGAGTGGTGGGTGGTGTTAGTGGTAGCATTGAGTGGTGGGTGGTGTTAGTGGTAGCGTTGAGTGTAGGTGGTGTTAGTGGTAGCGTTGAGTGGTGGGTGATGTTAGTGGTAGCGTTGGGTGGTGGGTGGTGTTATTGGTAGCATTGAGTGGTGGGTGGTGTTAGTGGTAGCGTTGAGTGGTGGGTGGTGTTAGTGGTAGCATTGAGTGGTGGGTGGTGTTAGTGGTAGCGTTGAGTGTAGGTGGTGTTAGTGGTAGCGTTGAGTGGTGGGTGATGTTAGTGGTAGCGTTGGGTGGTGGGTGGTGTTATTGGTAGCATTGAGTGGTGGGTGGTGTTAGTGGTAGCGTTGAGTGGTGGGTGGTGTTAGTGGTAGCATTGAGTGGTGGGTGGTGTTAGTGGTAGCATTGGGTGGTGTTAGTGGTAGCGTTGAGTGGTGGGTGGTGTTAGTGGTAGCGTTGAGTGTAGGTGGTGTTAGTGGTAGCATTGGGGGGTGGGTGGTGTTAGTGGTAGCGTTGGGTGGTGGGTGGTGTTATAGTGGTAGCGTTGGGTGGTGAGTGGTGTTAGTGGTAGCGTTGAGTGTAGGTGGTGTTAGTGGTAGCGTTGAGTGGTGGGTGATGTTAGTGGTAGCGTTGGGTGGTGGGTGGTGTTATTGGTAGCATTGAGTGGTGGGTGGTGTTAGTGGTAGCGTTGAGTGGTGGGTGGTGTTAGTGGTAGCATTGAGTGGTGGGTGGTGTTAGTGGTAGCATTGGGTGGTGTTAGTGGTAGCGTTGAGTGGTGGGTGGTGTTAGTGGTAGCGTTGAGTGTAGGTGGTGTTAGTGGTAGCATTGGGGGGTGGGTGGTGTTAGTGGTAGCGTTGGGTGGTGGGTGGTGTTATAGTGGTAGCGTTGGGTGGTGAGTGGTGTTAGTGGTAGCATTGGGTGGTGGGTGGTGTTAGTGGTAGCGTTGGGTGGTGGGTGGTGTTATTGGTAGCGTTTGGGTGGTGGGTGGTGTTAGTGGTAGCGTTGAGTGGTGGGTGGTGTTAGTGGTAGCGTTGAGTGGTGGGTGGTGTTAGTGGTAGCATTGAGTGGTGGGTGGTGTTAGTGGTAGCGTTGGGTGGTGTTAGTGGTAGCGTTGAGTGGTGGGTGGTGTTAGTGGTAGCATTGAGTGGTGGGTGGTGTTAGTGGTAGCATTGGGTGGTGTTAGTGGTAGCGTTGAGTGGTGGGTGGTGTTAGTGGTAGCGTTGGGTGTTGGGTGGTGTTAGTGGTAGCGTTGGGTGGTGGGTGGTGTTAGTGGTAGCGTTGGGTGGTGGGTAGTGTTAGTGGTAGCGTTGAGTGGTGGGTGGTGTTAGTGGTAGCATTGAGTGGTGGGTGGTGTTAGTGGTAGCGTTGAGTGTAGGTGGTGTTAGTGGTAGCGTTGAGTGGTGGGTGATGTTAGTGGTAGCGTTGGGTGGTGGGTGGTGTTATTGGTAGCATTGAGTGGTGGGTGGTGTTAGTGGTAGCGTTGAGTGTAGGTTGTGTTAGTGGTAGCGTTGAGTGGTGGGTGGTGTTAGTGGTAGCATTGAGTGGTGGGTGGTGTTAGTGGTAGCGTTGAGTGGTGGGTGGTGTTAGTGGTAGCGTTGAGTGTAGGTGGTGTTAGTGGTAGCGTTGGGTGGTGGGTGGTGTTAGTGGTAGCGTTGAGTGTAGGTGGTGTTAGTGGTAGCGTTGGGTGGTGTTAGTGGTAGCGTTGAGTGGTGGGTGGTGTTAGTGGTAGCGTTGGGTGTTGGGTGGTGTTAGTGGTAGCGTTGGGTGGTGGGTGGTGTTAGTGGTAGCGTTGAGTGGTGGGTGGTGTTAGTGGTAGCATTGGGTGGTGTTAGTGGTAGCGTTGGGTGTTGGGTGGTGTTAGTGGTAGCGTTGGGTGGTGGGTGGTGTTAGTGGTAGCGTTGGGTGGTGGGTGGTGTTATTGGTAGCGTTGGGTGGTGGGTGGTGTTAGTGGTAGCGTTGAGTGGTGGGTGGTGTTAGTGTTAGCATTGAGTGGTGGGTGGTGTTAGTGGTAGCGTTGAGTGGTGGGTGGTGTTAGTGGTAGCATTGAGTGGTGGGTTGTGTTAGTGGTAGCATTGAGTGGTGGGTGGTGTTAGTGGTAGCATTGAGTGGTGGGTGGTGTTAGTGGTAGCGTTGAGTGTAGGTGGTGTTAGTGGTAGCGTTGAGTGTAGGTGGTGTTAGTGGTAGCGTTGGGTGGTGTTAGTGGTAGCGTTGAGTGGTGGGTGGTGTTAGTGGTAGCGTTGGGTGTTGGGTGGTGTTAGTGGTAGCGTTGGGTGGTGGGTGGTGTTAGTGGTAGCGTATAGTGGTGGGTGGTGTTAGTGGTAGCATTGGGTGGTGTTAGTGGTAGCGTTGGGTGTTGGGTGGTGTTAGTGGTAGCGTTGGGTGGTGGGTGGTGTTAGTGGTAGCGTTGGGTGGTGGGTGGTGTTATTGGTAGCGTTGGGTGGTGGGTGGTGTTAGTGGTAGCGTTGAGTGGTGGGTGGTGTTAGTGTTAGCATTGAGTGGTGGGTGGTGTTAGTGGTAGCGTTGAGTGTAGGTGGTGTTAGTGGTAGCGTTGAGTGGTGGGTGGTGTTAGTGGTAGCATTGAGTGGTGGGTGGTGTTAGTGGTAGCATTGAGTGGTGGGTGGTGTTAGTGGTAGCGTTGAGTGTAGGTGGTGTTAGTGGTAGCGTTGAGTGGTGGGTGGTGTTAGTGGTAGCATTGAGTGGTGGGTGGTGTTAGTGGTAGCGTTGAGTGGTGGGTGGTGTTAGTGGTAGCGTTGAGTGTAGGTGGTGTTAGTGGTAGCGTTGAGTGGTGGGTGGTGTTAGTGGTAGCGTTGAGTGTAGGTGGTGTTAGTGGTAGCGTTGGGTGGTGTTAGTGGTAGCGTTGAGTGGTGGGTGGTGTTAGTGGTAGCGTTGAGGGTAGGTGGTGTTAGTGGTAGCGTTGGGTGGTGGGTGGTGTTAGTGGTAGCGTTGAGTGGTGGGTGGTGTTAGTGGTAGCGTTGGGTGGTGGGTGGTTTTAGTGGTAGCGTTGAGTGGTGGGTGGTGTTAGTGGTAGCGTTGGGTGGTGGGTGGTGTTAGTGGTAGCGTTGAGTGTAGGTGGTGTTAGTAGTAGCATTGAGTGGTGGGTGGTGTTAGTGGTAGCGTTGAGTGGTGGGTGGTGTTAGTGGTAGCATTGAGTGGTGGGTGGTGTTAGTGGTAGCATTGAGTGGTGGGTGGTGTTAGTGGTAGCGTTGAGTGGTGGGTGGTGTTAGTGGTAGCATTGAGTGGTGGGTGGTGTTAGTGGTAGCGTTGAGTGGTGGGTGGTGTTAGTGGTAGCGTTGAGTGGTGGGTGGTGTTAGTGGTAGCGTTGAGTGTAGGTGGTGTTAGTGGTAGCGTTGAGTGGTAGGTGGTGTTAGTGGTAGCGTTGTTGGGATATCATCTTCTGAGGACCTTGATGTTGAAACGTATCTACCAGTGCTGATTTACCTCAGAACGAGGTGACGTTGAATAGGGCCACAGCACATGTATGTCGGGTGGCCATGGAGGAGGAAGGAGATGGGGAGCGAAGTGAAAATGACATGGCTTGAGAACACCTCTTGTAACCTGTGGCCAGATGGGGAAGACTGGGTGAACGTTTTTTAAAGCCTATGGAGAGGAGAAGGGCCACAGTCTGGTTCCAGTCAACAGATATGTTAGGACAGCCGTGAGTTGGGGAGGAGTGAGGAATTTGGGCCGAGGTCATGTCAGATGAAATGAGAAAGAACAGGAATCCCTAACATCCTGCCTAGCAACAGATGTATTGGCTGTCTAGATGTGCAAGGAGGAGACTCGGCATAGGAGGAAAGTATACACATACAGAACCAGTCAAAAGTTTGACACACCCACTCATTCAAGGGTTTTTCTTAATTTTGACTATTTTCTATATTGTAGAATAATAGTGAAGCATTCAAAACTATGAAACAACACATATGGAATCATGTAGTAACCGGACAATGACCCAACACACCTCCAGGATGTGTAAGGGCTATTTGACCAAGACGGAGAGGGGATGGAGTGCTGCATCAGATGACCTGGCCTCCACAATCATCCGACCTCAACCCAATTGAGATGGTTTGGGATGAGTTGAACCGGCAGAGTGAAGGAAAAGCAGTCAACAAGTGCTCAGCATATGTGGGAACTCCTTCAAAACTATTGGAAAATCATTCCAGGTGAAGCTGGTTGAGAGAATGCCAAGAGTGTGCGAAGCTGTCATCAAGGCAAAGGGGGGCTACTATGAAGAATCTAAATCTAGAAAATATATTTTGATTTGTTTAACACTTGTTTGGTTACTACATGATTCCATATCTGTTATTTCATAGTTTTGATGTCTTCACTATTATTTTACAATGTAGAAAATAGTAAAAATAAAGAAAAACCCTTAAAAGATGATGTGTGTCCAAACTTCTGTATGTGTATAGTATAAAGTATACATGTATGTGCTTGTGTTAACATGTCGTTGTCTTATGCAGCATGTGTGACCCAGTGGGTGAATTAACTTGGTTTGAACTTCACTAGTCGTCTGTGAGTTTTACTCTGTTATTTTAGAACCTAGCAAGGCCAAGCCCAGCTCAACTCCTAATAACATGATTAGGCCAAGCACAGCTCAACTCCTAATAACATGATTAGGCCAAGCACAGCTCAACTCCTAATAACATGATTAGGCCAAGCCCAGCTCAACTCCTAATAACATGATTAGGCCAAGCCCAGCTCAACTCCTAATAACATGATTAGGCCAAGATACAGCTCAACTCCTAATAACATGATCATTAGGCCAAGATACAGCTCAACTCCTAATAACGTGATCATTAGGCCAAGCTACAGCTCAACTCCTAATAACATGATCATTAGGCCAAGCTACAGCTTTACAGCTCACCCACTAAACCATGGCAGCAGCTTTTTAATCTATGTCTTATTGTGTGGCTGAGGACTATAGGATAAGCCATTCACAGATGGAGTCTAGAAGGATGTGTTGTCCTTTCCCATTAGCTGTGGAGAGTGGAGGGGAGGAGAGGAGGATGGAGGGAGGGACAGGGGGATAAATGGGTGAGAAGGGGGGGGGGGGGGGGGGGTTGGGTAAGGAGGGGTGAGACGTTAGAAACTATTCATGTCCGGGACAGAACAGATTCTAATTATAGATCTATGCGTTTTCCCCACTCAATCTAGTCTGCGCCAGAAACGGCACCCTATTCCCTATTTAAATGCACTAGTTTTGACTAGAGCCCATTGAGGTCTGATAAAAGTAGTAAACTATGTAGGTAATAGGGGGCCATTTGGGACGAAATCCTATTCTCCCTCAGATCACATTCTTCAGGACAGAGCATCCTCTCTGCCTCTCTCTCTACTCAAGCAAAACACACAGACTGCATTCACAAACTGGTTTCTTATTATGGTGGAGGGAAAGAGGGGAGGAGGAGAGGAGATATGAGAGGAGAGGTTGGAGTGAGAGAGGAGAGGCGAGATGAGGGGAAAGGATGGAGTGGGAGAGGAGAGGAGAGGAGAGGAGAGGAGAGGAGAGGAGAGGAGAGGAGAGGAGAGGCGAGGAGAGGAGAGGAGAGGAGAGGAGAGGAGAGGAGAGGAGAGGAGAGGAGAGGAGAGGAGAGGAGAGGAGAGGAGAGGAGAGGAGAGGAGAGGAGAGGAGAGGAGAGGAGAGGAGAGGAGAGGGAGAGGAGAGGAGAGGAGAAGGGGGGAGATGGAGGGGAGAGGGGAGGAGAGGGAGGAGAGGAGGAGGAGAGGGAGGAGAGGAGAGGAAGGAGGAGAGGAGAGGAGAGGAGAGGAGAGGAGGAGGAGAGGAGAGGAGAGGAGAGGAGGGAGAGGAGAGGAGAGGAGAGGGAGAGGGAGAGGAGAGGAGAGGAGAGGAGAGGAGAGGAGAGGAGAGGATGGAGAGAGAGGAGAGGAGAGGAGAGGAGAGGAGAGAGGGAGAGGG
>NC_034192.2:58253171-58365671 GCF_002021735.2 Oncorhynchus kisutch | reverse complement strand
ACACCTGTGTCCCCTTATGTCATTATCTTATTATTCTGATACACATTATTGGATGCTACTGGTATAATATTTGTGTTGATTTGGTACTCGAACATCCCCCAACACTGTCAACCAAGAGTCAAGACAACATTACCCATCCCCCAACACTGTCAACAAAGAGTCAAGACAACATTACTCATCCCCCAACACGGTCAACAAAGAGTCATTACCCATCCCCCAACACTGTCAACCAAGAGTCGAGATTACATTACCCATCCCCACTACTGTCAACCAAGAGTCGAGACAACATTACCCATCCCCCAACACTGTCAACCAAGAGTCAAGACTACATTACCCATCCCCCAACACTGTCAACCAAGAGTCGAGATTACATTACCCATCCCCCAACACTGTCAACCAAGAGTCGAGACTAAATCAATTCACCTCGGTGGTGTGCAGACTGGTTTTATATTACTCTTCACGATTTCGCACAAACCAGAAAAAATGCCAGTGAAACTATATATTCACTGTATTATGAATGAATTGTTGTTTATTCGGTAGCATTTTGTAGTGTGACTGATTTTACTCATTGCAATAGTACTGTTCAAAGTTAGAGGTGGGCTATTTGATAGATTCCCCCGCTTACCCTACCTCGTACTTCTGAGTGGGAGACCTTCCCAGGCGGGTAGCATGCCTAGCTCACCAACTAGAATCAGGGCGCCCACTCCGACAAGGTTAATTGACCCCACAGTCCCACACGGTGACATGATATCATTGACGTGACGTGCAAATGAGCGATAGAAACCGATCGCACAAATGTCATCAAATCAAGAAATTGAGCCAAAGAACATTGCTGACGTTTTACATTCTCCTAGTGGCCGGGGACTTTAATGCAGGCAAACTTAAATCAGTTTTACCAATTTTTTTACCAGCATGTTACATTACAACCAGGGGAAAAAATCCTAGACCACCTTTACTCCACAATTCTATCCTCCTGATTCCTGATTAAATGCCTTTTATGCTTGCTTCGAGGCAAGCAACATTGAAGCATGCTCGAGAGCACCAGCTGTTCTGAATGACTGTGTGATAATGCTCTCAATAGCCGATGTGAACAAAACCTTTAATACTGGTCAACATTCACAAAGCCGCTGGGCCAGATGGATTACAAGGACGTGTACTGAAAGCATGCGCAGACCAACAGTCAAGTGTCTTCACTGACATTTTCAACCTCTCCCTGACCGAGTCTGTAATACCTACATGTTTCAAGCAGACCACCATAGTCCCTGTGCCCAAAGAAGGGAAAGTAACCTGCCTAAATTATTACCACCACTTGGCCCTCACGTCGGTAGCCAGGAAGTGCTTTGAAAGGCTGGTCATGGCTCACATCAACACCATCCTCCCAGACACCCTAGACCCACTCCAATTCGCATACCGCCCCAACAGATCCAGAGATGACGCAATCTCAATCGCACTCCACTCTGCCCTTCCCACCTGGACAAAAGGAACACTATGTGAGAATGCTGTTCATTGACAATAGCTCAGCATTCATCACCATAGTGCCCACGAAGCTCATCACTAAGCTAAGGACTCTGGGACTAAACACCTCCTTCTGCAACTGCATCCTGGACTTCCTGACGGGCCACCCCCAAGGTGGTAAGAGTAGGAAACAACACATCTGCCACGCTGATCCTTAACACTGGGGCCCCTCAGGGGTGTGTACTTACTCCCCTCCAGTGTTCCCTGTTCACCCACGACTCCGTGGCCAAACACGATTCCAACACCATCATTAAATTAGCTGACGACACAACAGTGGTAGGCCTGATCTCCGACAATGATGAAACGGCCTATAGGGAAAAGATCAGAGACCTGGCAATGTGGTGCCAGGACAACAACCTCTCCCTCGATGTGAGCAAGACAAAGGAGCTGATCGTGGACTACAGGAAAAGGCGGGCCGAACAGGCCCCCATTAACATCGACGGGGCAGTAGTGGAGCGGGTCGAGAGTTTCAAGGTCCTTGGTGTCCACATCACTATCACGGTCCAAACAAAGCATGACAGTCCTGAAGAGGAGCACAACAAAACCTTTTCCCCCTCAGGAGACTGAAAAGATTTGGTATGGGTCCCCAGATCCTCAAAAGTATCTCCAGCTGCACCATCGAGAGCATCCTGACCAGTTTCATCACCGCGACTGCTCGGCTTCTGATCGTAAGGCGCTACAGAGGGTAGTGCAAATGGTCCTATACATCACTGGGGCCAAGCTTCCTGCCAGCCAGGACCTATGTAATAGGCGGTGTCAGAACTGTCAGAACTCCAGTCACCCAAGTTATAGACTGTTTTCTCTGCTACCGCACAGCAAGTGGTACCGGAGCGCCAAGTCTAGGACCACAAGGCTCCTCAACAGCTTCTACACCCAAGCCATTAGACTGCTGAACAATTCATCAAAATCGTCACCGGACAATTTACATTGACCCCCCCACTTGCACACTGCTGCTACTCAAATCAAATTTCAAATCAAATGTATTTATATAGCCCTTCTTACATCAGCTGATATCTCAAAGTGCTGTACAGAAACCCAGCCTAAAACCTCAAACAGCAAACAATGCAGGTGTAGAAGCACAGTGGCCAGGAAAAACTCCCTAGAAAGGCCAGAACCTAGGAAGAAACCTAAAGAGGAACCAGGCTATGAGGGGTGGCCAGTCCTGGCTGTGCCGGGTGGAGTTTATAAAATAACATGGCCAAGATGTTCAAATGTTCATAAATATGACACCATTAAAAGGTAATTTACCACCTTCACAAGTGCAGTCTCAGTGCTATGATGAGGTCTAAAACCAGACTGAAGCATTTCATATACATTGTTTGTCTTCAGGAAGGCCGCGCAACGGTCGATTTCAAATTGTTTTGAGAGGAATTGGAGATTCGACATAAGGCGATAGTTTTTTAAATATTTTCTGGGTCAAGGTTTGGCTTTTTCAAGAGAGGCTTTATTACTGCCACTTTTAGTGAGTTTGGTACACATCTAGAGGATAGAGAGCCATTTATTATGTTCAACATAGGAGGGCCAAGCACAGGAAGCAGCTCTTTCAGTAGTTTAGTTGGAATAGGTTCCAGTAGGCAGCTTGATGGTTTAAAGGCCACGATTATGTTCATCATTGTGTCAAGAGATATAGTACTAAAACACTTGAGTGTCTCCCTTGATCCTAGGTCCTATGCAGAGTTGTGCAGACTCAGGACAACTGAGCTTTGGAGGAATACGCAGATTTAAAGAGGAGTCCGTAATTGTCTTTCTAATGATCAAGATCTTTTCGTCAAAGAAGTTCATGAATTTATTACTGCTGAAGTGAAAGCCATCCTCTCGTGGGGAATGCTGCTTTTTAGTTGGTTTTGATAAGTATCAGAAATACATTTAGGATTGTTCATATTTTCCTCAATTAAGTTGGAAAAATAGGATGATCGAGCAGCAGTAAGGGCTCTTCGGTACTGCACGGTGCTGTCTTTCCAAGCTAGTCGGAAGACTTCCAGTTTGGTGTGGCGCCAGTTCCGTTCCAATTTTCTGGAAGCTTGCTTCAGAGCTCGGGTATTTTCTGTATACCAGGGAGCTAGTTTCTTATGACAAATGTTTTTAGTTTTTAGGGGTGCAACTGCATCTAGGGTATTACGCAAGGTTAAATTGAATTCCTCAGTTAGGTGGTTAACTGATTTTTGTCCTCTGACGTCCTTGGGTAGGCGGAGGGAGTCTGGAAGGGCATCAAGGAATCACTACTTGCGGTTTGTTACCTTTGCATAGTCACTTCACCCCTACCTACCTACATGTACAGATTACCTCAACTAGCCTGTTCCCCGAGAGGCTCGTTATTGTTGTTCTTATTGTGTTACTTTTTATCAGCATTTCACGGTAAAGTCTACACTTGTTGTATTTGGCATTTCACGGTAAAGTCTACACTTGTTGTATTTGGCATTTCACGGTAAAGTCTACACTTGTTGTATTCAGCATTTCACGGTAAAGTCTACACTTGTTGTATTCAGCATTTCACGGTAAAGTCTACACTTGTTGTATTCAGCATTTCACGGTAGTATTCACTTGTTGTATTCAGCATTTCACGGTAAAGTCTACACAAAGTCTACACTATACATTTTTTGGGGTGCGGTGCCCGTGCTGCCCCCGGCAAGAAGCCGCCCTGGGCGCCTGCCCATGTCGTCTGTACCTAAATCCTACAATACTCGTAATGGTGTTGGAAAAAAAAGACTGATAATAACAACCCAAAGTGTCCTTCTGATCAATTTGAATACCGGTCAGAGAAACACACACACACAGGAAGGAGGTCTCAAAATAATATAAAATAGACAGACTTTAAATTGGACAGTGTCTCTGCTCACTCTGAAAACTAAACTATGGGCCCTTGTTAAAAGTAGTGCATTTTAAACGGAATAGGGCGCAATTTAGGACACATTCACATACTATACCTTAGATTGAGGACAGTGGCTGATCACTCTGGAACCCTAAAATGGAACTGTAGGGGAGCTTGGAACCACGGTCTGTTCATTCTGGACCTTCTATCATTACAAAAGAGACCGCAGCAGCTTTGGGGGCTAGCCAGACTGTAATCTGTGCCATTAATTACGGGAGCCATATGGTCAACAGAGACTAAGAGCCATGTCCAGTTAGCATCTTTGGGAGGTGTTGAAAGACAAGCTGATATTTCCACTGAGTCCCCCCAGCCCAGCATTAGTGTCCTGCTGCAACTGTTATGGCCTGCTAGCTACAGGAAGAATCACACACGCACACACATACACGAACGCACACACACACGCTACAGTACCTCCTACTACCTACCTTCAACCACATTTGATTGAGCATCAGAAGAAAAATGGAAATGTAATTTAATATCACAAGGGGAGATACAATCCTTACTTTATCACACTGACAGGTGGCAATGGAGCCATGGACACACACACACACGCGCACCCACACACGCACACAGACACACACGCACACAGACACACACGCTCGCACACACACGCACACACACACACGCGCACCCACACACGCACACAGACACACACACTCGCGTGGGTATGGCCTGAACACCTCCTAGGATATTAGATGGATATTGTCTGACATGCCAAAGGCTGTGTTTCAACCCAAACCACACGTTGTGTACATGGAGACAGTTCATACGGTGTGGATTAATCATGACCCCCAGAATGTATCACAAACGGCTGTAATTGGGAGTCCCATATAGGGCGGCGCACAATCGGCCCAGCTTCATCCGGGTTTGGCCCTGGGTAGGCCGTCATTGTAAATAAGAATTTGTTCTTAACTGACTTGCCGAGAAAAAATAAAGGTAAAATAAATAAATATGTGACGCATATCAGATGGTGATTATAATACAGTTGATGTGTGTATGAGTCAATACAGTTAATGTGTGTGATGTATGAGTCTATACAGTTGGTGTGTGTGTGATGTATGAGTCTATACAGTTGGTGTGTGTGTGATGTATGAGTCTATACAGTTGGTGTGTGTGTGTGATGTATGAGTCTATACAGTTGGTGTGTGTGTGTGATGTATGAGTCTATACAGTTGGTGTGTGTGTGTGATGTATGAGTCAATACAGTTGGTGTGTATGTGATGTATGAGTCAATACAGTTGGTGTGTGTTTGTGATGTATGAGTCAATACAGTTGGTGTGTGTGTGTGATGTATGAGTCAATACAGTTGGTGTGTGTGTGTGATGTATGAGTCAATACGGTTGATGTGTGTGATGTATGAGACTACACAGTTTGTGTGTGTGATGTATGAGTCAAGACAGATGTGTGTGTGATATGTCCTTATGTTCATGTATAAGAGCCATTTGCAATGACAGCATGACTTTACTATAGCCCTGAAAGTATTCTGTCTGTCTGTCTGTCTGTCTGTCTGTCTGTCTGGCTGGCTGGCTGGCTGGCTGTCTCTCTGTGATCTTCCATTTCTCTCTTCCTCTATCTCTCTCTATTCCTCTATCTCTCCATCTTAGTCTAATGGAGGAAGTATTGTGACTACAGGCCAGAAATGCGGGTGATCTGTGATTGACAACTGCTAGTCATCCCCTCGGATTCTCTACCCTCCCTCCATCCATCCCTCTATTCCTCCTTCCATTTTGGGGAGCTGCGGAGTGAATGACAGCTTTTCTCTCTCTCTCCAACAGCGTTTTGCTTATTAATCACATTGAGAGTACAAACCGTGAAATGAGAGCTGTCCCTCGAAACTACCAGCGGCCTTGTCTTGCCTTCACTATGGCAATGTCCCAAATGGCACCCTATTCCCCATAGGGCTCTGGTCGAATGTAGTGCACTATGTAGGGAACAGGATACCATAGGGCTCTGGTCTAATGTAGTGCGCTATGTAGGGAACAGGGTACCATAGGGCTCTGGTAGAATGTAGTGCACTATGTAGGGAACAGGGTACCATAGGGCTCTGGTCTAATGTAGTGCACTGGGTAGGGAACAGGGTACCATAGGACTCTGGTCTAATGTAGTGCACTATGTAGGGAACAGGGTACCATAGGGCTCTGGTCTAATGTAGTGCACTATGTAGGGAACAGGGTACCATAGGACTCTGGTCTAATGTAGTGCACTATGTAGGGAACAGGGTACCATAGGGCTCTGGTCTAATGTAGTGCGCTATGTAGGGAACAGGGTACCATAGGGCTCTGGTAGAATGTAGTGCACTATGTAGGGAACAGGGTACCATAGGGCTCTGGTCTAATGTAGTGCACTGGGTAGGGAACAGGGTACCATAGGACTCTGGTCTAATGTAGTGCACTATGTAGGGAACAGGGTACCATAGGGCTCTGGTCTAATGTAGTGCACTATGTAGGGAACAGGGTACCATAGGGCTCTGGTCTAATGTAGTGCACTATGTAGGGAACAGGGTACCATAGGACTCTGGTCTAATGTAGTGCACTATGTAGGGAACAGGGTACCATAGGGCTCTGGTCTAATGTAGTGCACTATGTAGGGAACAGGGTACCATAGGGCTCTGGTCTAATGTAGTGCACTATGTAGGGAACAGGGTACCATAGGGCTAATTTTCAGTTTTGGTTTGTGGTAATGTTATGTTGTGCAAAGGTTCAATGATCATGAAATGTGGAAAAATAAATGTAGAATGCAGAAAGGTATAGGACATAACATTTTATTACTGAGATACATTAAAAGAACCAGGCATGTTATGAGTTTGGCATCGACCTAAAAGTCATATGACGATTAGCAAGTCTGTTACCTTGTTTGATTAATTGAAATGAGCTCATTGGAGTGTGAACAATGTTCATTTTCTTCATGAGGGCTTTCTGTGTTTCACAGCCCCCAGGGGCTGGCAGGAGCACGATTCATAAGTTAGGGCCAGCATGCAGCACAAACTACCTTCAACTTCCACAGTACTGTCTCTAGAACTTCCACAGTACGGTCGCTAGCACTTCCACAGTACTGTCGCTAGCACTTCCACAGTACTGTCACTTGCACTTCCACAGTACTGTCGCTATAACTTCCACAGTACTGTCACTTGCACTTCCACAGTACTGTCGCTATAACGTCCACATTACTGTCACTTGCACTTCCACATTACTGTCGCTATAACTTCCACAGTACTGTCGCTATAACTTCCACAGTACTGTAGCTAGCACTTCCACAGTACTGTCGCTAGCACTTCCACAGTACTGTCGCTAGCACTTCCACAGTACTGTCCCTATAACTTCCACAGTACTGCCGCTAGCACTTCCACAGTACTGTCGCTAGCACTTCCACAGTACTGTTGCTAGCACTTCCACAGTACTGTCGCTATAACTTCCACAGTACTGTTGCTAGCACTTCCACAGTACTGTCGCTATAACTTCCACAGTACTGTTGCTAGCACTTCCACAGTACTGTCACTATAAATTCCACGGTACTGTCGCTAGCACTTCCACAGTACTGTTGCTAGCACTTCCACAGTACTGTCGCTAGCACTTCCACAGTACTGTCGCTAGCACTTCCACAGTACTGTCACTAGCACTTCCACAGTACTGTCACTATAACTTCCACAGTACTGTCGCTAGCACTTCCACAGTACTGTTGCTATAACGTCCACATTACTGTCACTTGCACTTCCACAGTACTGTCACTATAACTTCCGCAGTACTGTAGCTAGCACTTCCACAGTACTGTCGCTAGCACATCCACAGTACTGTTGCTAGAACTTCCACAGTACTGTCGATATAACTACCACAGTACTGTCGCTAGCACTTCCATAGTACTGTCCCCATAACTTCCACAGTACTGCCGCTAGCACTTGCACAGTACAGTCACTAGAACTTCCACAGTACTGTCGCTAGCACTTCCACAGTACTGTCGCTAGCACTTCCACAGTACTGTTGCTAGCATTTCCACAGTACTGCCACTATAAAGTCCACATTACTGTCGCTAGCACTTCCACGGTACTGTCGCTAGCACTTCCACAGTACTGTTGCTAGAACTTCCACAGTACTGTCGCTAGAACTTCTACAGTACTGTCGCTAGAACTTCTACAGTACTGTCGCTAGAACTTCTACAGTACTGTCACTATAACATCCCCATTACTGTCGCTAACTATAAAACTCAAGAAGTAAAACATCATTTAAACTCGTTGTTTAGTTAACTTTAATGAAGGTTTACCTTCCCTGTAAGCTTCAAGAGAAACATTTTAAGAGTAACATTTTTACAACGATTTTAGTTTAGATATCCTCACAATTTACTGATGCATTTCATTGCTAAAACCACAACCAGTCCCTGAATCCAGACATAACACTTACAGCGCCTTCAGAACGTCACACCCTTTGACTTTTCCACATTTAGTTGATTACAATGTGGTATTCAAATGGATTTAATTGTAAAAAAAAGATCAACAATCTACATGTCTGTAATTTTAAAGTGGAAGAAAAATGCTAACATTTGTAAAAAGAAATATGAACAATAAAACCCTAATATATCTTCATTACATACGTAAGTATTCAACCCCCTGAGTCAATACATGTTAGAATTCCCTTTGGCAGGAACTACAGCTGTGAGTCTTTCTGGGTAAGTCTCTAAGAGCTGTGAGTCTTTCTGGGTGAGTCTCTAAGAGCTGTGAGTCTTTCTGGGAAAGTCTCTAAGAGCTGTGAGTCTTTCTTGGTGAGTCTCTAAGAGCTGTGAGTCTTTCTGGGTAAGTCTCTAAGAGCTGTGGGGTCTTTCTGGGAAAGTCTCTAAGAGCTGTGAGTCTTTCTTGGTGAGTCTCTAAGAGCTGTGAGTCTTTCTGGGTAAGTCTCTAAGAGCTGTGAGTCTTTCTGGGTAAGTATCTAAGAGCCTTGAGTCTTTCTGGGTAAGTCTCTAAGAGCTGTGAGTCTTTCTGGGTGAGTCTCTAAGAGCTGTGAGTCTTTCTGGTTAAGTCTCTAAGAGCTGTGAGTCTTTCTTGGTGAGTCTCTAAGAGCTGTGAGTCTTTCTGGGTAAGTCTCTAAGAGCTGTGAGTCTTTCTGGGTAAGTATCTAAGAGCCTTGAGTCTTTCTGGGTAAGTCTCTAAGAGCTGTGAGTCTTTCTGGGTGAGTCTCTAAGAGCTGTGAGTCTTTCTGGGTAAGTCTCTAAGAGCTGTGAGTCTTTCTGGGTAAGTCTCTAAGAGCTGTGAGTCTTTCTGGGAAAGTCTCTAAGAGCTTTGCACAACTGGATTGTACAATATTTGTGCATTATTCTTTTAAAAAAACATCTTCAAGCTTTGTCAAGTTGGTTGTTGATAATTGCTAGACAGCCATTTAAGTTTTTCCATAGATTTGGTTTAATCCAATTTAAGTCAAATCTACGATTTGCCACTCAAGAACATTCAATGTCATCTTGGTAATCAACCTCAGTGTATATTTGGCCTAGTGTTTTAGGTTATTGTCCTGCTGAATGGTGAACTCATCTCCCAGTGTGACGTGTTGGATCCAGGTGCAGATAATGGTCCAGACGAGGAATCAATGGTTTGGTATAAACATAAATATTTTACTGAAAATAACCTAACAGAAGGATCACAGTAATACTGGAAGAAGAAAAGCATCACTAGGACTATACCACTTACTCAGGCAACAAACACACAGGGTAACTAAAATCAAGCTTCTGAAAACAAGGACAGAAAACACACTTATTTTAAGAGGGAATTCATAATGAAATGATAAGCAACACCTGAGTAACAAATAAAGTGTCTTGGGCAGTCTCTGCTGCCCAGAGGAACCATGACACCCAGTGTCTGGTGGAAAGCAGACTGAACCAGGTTTTCCTCTACGATTTTGCCTGTGCTTTGCTCTATTCTGTTTCTTTTTATCATAAAAAAAACTCCCTAGCATACCATAACATGATGCAGCCACCACCATGCTTGAAAATATGAAGAGTGGTACCCAGTGATGTGTTGTGTTGGATTTGCCCCAAACATAATGCTTCGTATTCAAGACACTAAGTTAATTTCTTTGGCATATTTTTTTTGCAGTTTTACTTTAGTGCCTTATTGCAAACAGGATGTGTGTTTAGGAATATATTTTTTCTGTACAGGCTTCCTAAAAAATTTGGGGACTCTCGAGTGGTGCATCGGTCCAAGGTATTGCATTTCAGTGCAAGAGGTGTCACTACAGTCCATGGTTCAAATCCAGGCTGTATCACATCTGGCTGTGATTGGGGGTCCTATAATGTGGTGCACAATTGGCCCAAGGTTGGCTGGGGTAGGCAGTCATTGTAGATAAGCATGCGTTCTTAACGGATTTGCCTAGTTAAATAAAAAATGATATGTCATTTAGATTGGTATTGAGGAGTAACTGCAATGTTGTTGATCCATCCTCAGTTTTCCCATATCACAGCCATTAAACTCTCTAACTGGTTTAAAGTCACCATTGGCCTCAAGGTGAAATTCTTGAGCAGTTTCCTTCTTCTCTGGCAACTGAGTTAGTGAGGACACCGGTATCTTTGTAGTGACTAGGTTTATTGATACACCATCCAAAGTGTAATTAATAATGTCACCATGCTCAAAGGCATATTCAATAATCTGTATATTTTTTTTACCATTTACTGTAAAATGCCTCACTAGGACGAGGTGGGGGCAAGAATCAGGAGCAGGAGAACACGGAGGTCCAAATACAAAATATTTACGCAAAAAAACTGGTCGGAAACAAACCCAACTAAGGCGCCCAACACAACAGGAATTCGAAGTAACAACAGGAGGAAAAAAACTATCTACTCCTAAATAATTCACAACGCCTCAAACGACCGTGAGAATAGCCTGTGGCGCAATCTAGCACACGCACCAAACAAACACAGAAATAATCCCGCACTAAGTACCAGCAGGCAACGAGGTTAATAAACCCACAGAAATTAACTCAATAGAACACAGGTGTAAGAAACAGACAGAACCAAACAGACAGAACCAAACGAAAAAGAGAAATGGATCGGTGGTAGCTCGTAGCACCTCCCGAACTGGGAGAGGAGCCACCCTCGGTGAAAGTCGTGACATTTACCAATAGGTACCCTTCTTTGCGAGGCATTGGAAAACCTCCCTGGTCTTTGTGGTTGAATCTGTGTTTGAAATTCACTGCTTGGACGAGGGACCTTATAGATAATTGTATGTGTGGGGTACAGAGATGAGGTAGTCCTTCAAAAATATTGTTAGACACTATTATTGCACACAGAGTGTATGTGACTTATTATGTGTCTTGCTAAGCAAATTTGTACTCCTGAATTTATTTAGGCTTTTCATAACAAAGGGATTGAATACTTATTTGCTCAAGACATTTCAGCTTTTCATTTTTAATTAATATGTAAAAATGACTAAACACATAATTCCACTTTGACATTATAGTGTATTGTGTGTAGGCCAGTGAGACAAAATCTTAATTTAATCAATTCTAAATTCAGGCTGTAACACAATGGTGAATCGTTTCTGAAGGTACTGTAAGTGGTTCTGGACTACAAGGCCCAGCACATTGCTATCACCTCTCTGCAGATGTCAGCTAATTATCCATTTTGTTTTAAGTTATAAAGGTTACGATGCCAAAGGTTATTATTCAACCAAAGTAATAGTTATTGTTGTTGTAATCAGCAGAAATCTGACAGTGCAGTAATGGCATGGTAGTAAGTAGGTTCCCTATCCTACATTCATCTTGAGCACTAGCGTGTAAATAATCATTATATCCTGTGGCCATTTATGATGCCGATGACACGTCTCATTATCATTTTATAATCCATCAAAGAACATTGCAACGCTGCAGAAACCTTTCATCATTAAAGATCAAAGAAACCATGACAAACCAACCTCTTAAATGTTCACCCTATCAGATGGTCCTCCTCCATTGTCAGAGACTTTAAAGATTATAAAAATAGCTTGAAAGATAAAGACGAGCAAGAAAGTTATTCATTTCTGATTATTCTGTTCTCTTTCATATTAACAACAGATGGGGGCCCTTGCTAATCATTATTTTCCTTACATTGTGTGGGTGTAGCTGGCTGACAAAGTGCTCTACTTTATCATGTCCGCCACGAGCTAGGTTTCCATTAACTTGTCCAGGGATTCTTTTGTCGACATTTAGAAAGTTTGCATAGAAAATAGATGCTACAATTGCCTGCTAGGGTGAATTTCCATTGAACTATCTTGTGTTGAGAAAAAAACAGCTAAATATAATGACATCGCACCTAAAAAATATAGACTTTTTTTTCACAAAAACCTACAACGTCGAATAAAAATTTGTTTTCATTACACATTCAGGCAAATTACGTGTGAATAAGTTTGCAACAGCCTGTGTGCCTTCCCACCTCTGTGTTTTGTGTCTCAGGTAGCATACGAAAGCCAGCATGGATAGAATGCAATAAATGACTAATATTTGCCATATTCTAATAATTATTGTATGCCAATGTATCACCACGGTGAAACTTGCACTCCAACCAGATAAGCAAGGCAACGTAATGCAGGCATTCTTGAAAGTCAGGACAATCCCTGTCCTGCAAAGCAACATTATTTTAATACTATGTTGTTATTATTATGTATTAATTTTCCTATCAGTAGGTGTCTATAATTACATTTGGAGTGGAGCTTTATACTTAGGCAGTGACATCACGTGCCAGCAGCCCCACATGGCAATCATCATTTATAAAAAAATTAACTGTTTCCATCATAATTTGTTGCAGTAAAGATCCAAATGCCTTGGATAAATGACCATACAGTATATTTCAATAATCATAGTTTTTCATTCTTAACAATCAAAACACTATGCTATGGTTTCAGACAGACAGGCTGTAACGGCGTTCTTCGTTTGTCGAAAGAGAGTCGGACCGAAATGCAGCGTGGTGGTTAATCATGATCTTTAATGAAAATAAGTACGATACATGAAAATAACTATATATAAACAAAACAACAAACGGAACGCGAAAACCTATTACAGCCTATCTGGTGAAACTACACAGAGACAGGAACAATCACCCACCAAATACAAAGTGAAACTCAGGCTACCTAAATACGGTTCCCAATCCGAGACAACGAGAATCACCTGACTCTGATTGAGAACCGCCTCAGGCAGCCAAGCCTATACTAGACACACCCCTAATCAACCACAATCCCAATACCTACAAAATAAAACAATAAGACAATACAATAACCCCATGTCACACCCTGGCCTGAACAAATAATTAAAGAAAACACAAAATACTAAGACCAAGGCGTGACACAGACAGGCAGAAAGACAGACAGGCAGAAAGACAGAGAGACAGAGATTAAATCAAGTTTTATTGGTCACATACAGATGGTTATCAGATGTTATTGTGAGTGTAGCGAAATGCTTATATTTCTAGATCTGACAGTGCAGCAGTATCTAACAGGTAATATCTAACAAATTCCACAACAAAACCTAATATCTAACAAATTCCACTACAAAACCTAATACACACAATCTGGTAAAGGAATGGGATAAGAATATAAAAGTATATAATATATGGATGAGCATGGACAGAGCAGCTAAGATGCAATAGATAGTGAAGGGTACAGTATATACATATGAGATGTATGCTCCCTCTAATTCTCTCTCTCTTCTCTCTTTCTCTCTTTCACTCTCTCTTCTCTCAGAGGACCTGAGCCCTAGGACCATGCCTCAGGACTACCTGGCCTGATGACTCCTTGCTGTCCACAGTCCACCCGGTCATGCTGCTGCTCCAGTTTCAACTGTTCTGCCTGCAGCTATGGAATCCTGTCCTGTTCAATGGATGTGCTACCTTGTCCCGTACCTGCTGTTTTGGACTCTCTCCCTACCGAAGCAGCTGTCTCTATAACTCTAAATGATTGGCTATGAAAAGCCAACTGACATTTACTCCTGAGGTGCTGTCCTGTTGCACCCTCTACAACCACTGTGAATATTATTATCTGACCCTGCTGGTCATCTATGAACGTTTGAAGATCTTGGCCATGTACTCTTATAATCTCCACCCGGCACAGCCAGAACAGGATTGGTCAACCCTCAGAGCCTGGTTCCTCTCTATGTTTCTTTGTAGGTTCTGTCCTTTCTAGGGAGTTTTTCCTAGCCACCGTGCTTTTACATCTGCATTGCTTGTTGTTTGGGGTTTTAGGCTGGGTTTCTGTACAGCACTTTGTGACATCGGCTGATGTAAAAAGGGCTTATTAAATACATTTGATTGATTGATTGTGCTAGTGATGGCTGCTTAACAATCTGATGGCCTTGAGATAGAAGCTGTTTTTCAATCTCTCTGTCCCAGCTTTGATGCTCCTGTACTGACCTCCCCTTCTGGATGGAAGTGGGGTGAACAGGCAGTGGCTCGGTGGTTATTGTCCTTGATGATCTTTTTTCCGGTGTTGTAGGTGTCCTGGAGGGCAGGTAGTTGAACCCCGGTGATGCGTTGTGCAGACCGCACCACCCTCTGGAGAGCCCTGCGGTTGTGGGTGGTGCAGTTGCCGTACCAGGCTGTGTTACAGCCCGACAGTATGCTCTCGATTGTGCATCTGTAGAAGTTCTTTCAGCCTCCCGAGGATGAAGAGGCGCTGTTCTTCACCACGCTGTCTGTGTGGGTGGACCATTACAGTTTGTCAGTGATATGAACACAGAGGAACTTAAAACGTTCCACCTTCTCCACTACTGTCCTGTTGATGTGGATAGGGGGGTGTCCCCTTTGCTGTTTTCTGAAGTCCACGATCATCTCTTTTGTTTTGCTGACATTGAGTGAGAGGTTATTTTCCTGACACCACACTCCGAGGGCCCTCACCTTCTCCCTGTAGGCTGTCTTGTTATTGTTGGTAATCAAGCCTACCACTGTTGTGTTGTCTGCAAACTTGATGATTGAGTTGGAGGCGTGCATGACCACGCAGTCGTGGGTGATTAAGGAATAGAGGAGGGGGCTGAGAACAAACCCTTGTGGCTCCCCAGTGTTGAGGATCAGCAGAGTGGAGATGTTGTTTCCTAACTTCACCACCTGGGGGCGGCCCGTCAGGAAGTCCAGGACCCAGTTGGACAGGGCGGGGTCAAGACGCAGGGACTCAATTCCCCCCTGGCGCTCGAGGGAGCCAGGCTCCCAGCATTGCGCACTCCTGCCACCATCATTGCGCAAACCTGCCTTCCCCGTCACGTGCATATAAGCCAGCTCGTCGGACTGTCACACCCTAGCTGGCTCAAGAGTTTCTTTCCTCGGTTGGCTCGGAAGGCGCACATTCCACATTGGGCCTCAGCCGGATCGTCAGGTTTTTACGCCAAGCCAGGTCGTTAGGCTGCTACATCTCCACCGGATCATCGGGCTCCCACGCCTCAGCCGGTTCATCGGGAATTTACACCCAACCTTGCCCAGCGCCTGTGCCTCGGCCGGCCCTTCAGGCTCACCCAGGTTTGAGTGGCACCCCTAGAGGAGTGGGGTTCTGTCATGCCTGCTCCCACTCTTCCCCCCTGGCGCTCGAGGGCACCAGGCTCACCAGCTTTGCGCACTCCTGCTATCATCATTACGCACACCTGCCCCCCCCCCCGTCACGCGCATCAGCAATTATTGGACTCACCTGGACTCAATCACCTCTGTTATTACCTTCCCTATCTATGTCTGGTTTCCCTCTCTGTTCCCTGCTTCAGCATTGATTGTCGTATGTCCTTGTTTAGCTCTTGAAACTACCCATCCCGGATCCGGGAGAATTGTCATCAACCACACTAATTAGCATAGCGTAACGGTCAAAAAATATTACTAGAAAATATTCATATTCATGAAATCACAAGTGAAATATAGTGAAACACAGCTTAGCTTTTTGTTAATCACCCTGTCATTTCTGATTTTGAAATTATGCTTTACAGCCAAAGCAAGACAAGTGTTTGTGTAAGTTTATCGATAGCCTAGAATAGCATTATGCCTAGCTAGCAGCAGGCATTCTGGTCACGAAAATCAGAAAATCAATCAAATTATTTGTTTACCTTTGATGAACTTCGGATGTTTTCACTCAAGAGACTCCCAGTTAGACAGCAAATGTTCCTTTTGCTCCATAAAGATGATTTTTATACCCAAAATACCTCCGTTTGTTGGTCATTTATGTTGAGAAATTCACCGGAAATAGCGGTCACGACAACGCCGAAAAAAAAATCCTAATTATATCCATAATATTGACAGAAACATGGCAAAGTTTTTTATAATCAATCCTCAATGTGTTTTTCAAATATCTATTCGATAATGTATCAACTGGGACAATTGGCTTTCAGTAGGAGCGAGAGGGAAAATGACTACCTCTGTCTTTTACGCAAGAATCACTCTGAGAGGCCTCAGCTGGCCACTTACGCAATGTAGTCGTTTACACGCATTCTTCAACATAAAGCCGTGAAACTACGTCAAAATGCTGTAGACACCTTGGGGAATATGTAGAAAAAGGAATCTGGTTGATATCCCTTTCAATGGCCAATAGGGGTGCATAGGAACACAACGGTTTCAAAACATGCTTCCCTTCCTGATTGGATTTTTCTTAGGCTTTCGCCTGCAATATCAGTTCTGTTATACTCACAGACAATATTTTGACAGTTTTGGAAACTTTAGAGTGTTTTCTATCATAAGCTGTCAATTATATGCATATTCTAGCATCTGGTCCTGAGAAATAGGCGGTTTACTTTGGAAACGTTATTTTTCTAAAAATAGTTTCAAGAGGTTAACTGTGTGCTGTCGCAGTGCCTGTCTTGTTACCTGTCTGTCCCCGATTAAAGGACCCCACCAGACCCTACCATAAACACAGCAGGACACAACCAGATCCTACCATCAACACAGCAGGACACAACTAGACCCTACCATCAACACAGCAGGACACAACCAGACCCTACCATCAACACAGCAGGACAGGACCCCACCAGACCCTACCATCAACACAGCAGGACACAACCAGACCCTACCATCAACAGCAGGACGCAACCAGACCCTACCATCAACACAGCAGGACACAACCAGACCCTACCATCAACAGCAGGACAAAACCAGACCCTACCATGAACAGCAGGACACAACCAGACACTACCATGAACAGCAGGACACAACCAGACCCTACCATCAACAGCAGGACACAACCAGACCCTACCATCAACACAGCAGGACACAACCAGACCCTTCCATCAAGAGCAGGACACAACCAGACCCTACCATCAACAGCAGGACACAACCAGACCCTACCATCAACACAGCAGGACACAACCAGACCCTACCATCAACACAGCAGGACCCCACCAGACCCTACCATGAACACAGCAGGACACAACCAGACCCTACCATGAACACAGCAGGACACAACCAGACCCTACCATCAACAGCAGGACACAACCAGACCCTACCATCAACACAGCAGGACAGGACCCCACCAGACCCTACCATCAACAGCAGGACACGACCAGACCCTACCATGAACACAGCAGGACACAACCAGACCCTAGCATAAACACAGCAGGACACAACCAGACCCTACCATCAACACAGCAGGACCCCACCAGACCCTACCATCAACACAGCAGGACACAACCAGACCCTACCATCAACAGCAGGACACGACCAGACCCTACCATGAACACAGCAGGACACAACCAGACCCTACCATCAACACAGCAGGACCCCACCAGACCCTACCATCAACACAGCAGAACCCCACCAGACCCTACCATCAACACAGCAGGACCCCACCAGACCCTACCATCAACAGCAGGACACGACCAGACCCTACCATCAACACAGCAGGACACAACCAGACCCTACCATCAACACAGCAGGACACAACCAGACCCTACCATGAACACAGCAGCTCCCCACCAGACCCTACCATCAACACAGCAGGACACAACCAGACCCTACCATCAACAGCAGGACACGACCAGACCCTACCATGAACACAGCAGGACACAACCAGACCCTACCATCAACACAGCAGGACCCCACCAGACCCTACCATCAACACAGCAGGACCCCACCAGACCCTACCATCAACACAGCAGGACACAACAAAGCGATGGTGTATGCTTCAGATCAAACAGCTACGTTAACAACTCACATGGTATACGGTGAGTGTGGCACATACCGAGTAGTGCCCTGCCTTGTCTGGTCCTTTTCCCCCCTTTCTCTCTGCTCAGATTAGGTTGGTGAAATTGAAGGACCTGGGTGTCCTGTATATCCAGGTCAAACTCTAGTAGATTACGGCATATTGAGGCTATTTGAAATGGGGATGTTACGGCATATTGAGGCTATTTGAAATGGGGATGTTATGGCATGGCTTGGCATTTTATTTTCATGTCAAATTCATACCGTCCAGCAGGGGCAACGCAAGGGCCTATTACCATCTAACACAGTCCCTTCAGGAAGTATTCACATCAATGACTTTTTCCACATTTTGTTGTGTTACAGGCTGAATTTTAAATTGACGGAATTGAGATTTCTTTTGTTACTGGCCTACACACAGTATACCAGAATGTCAAAGTGGAATGATGTTTTTCAACATTTTTACAAACGAATTAAAAATGAAAAAAGCTGAAATTGAATAACCCTTTGAGCATGGTGAAGTTGTTCATTACACTTTGGGTGGTGTATCAATACACCCAGTCACTACAAAGATACAGGCGTCCTTCCTAACGGAGTGGAAGGAAACCGCTCAGGGATTTCACCATGAGGCCAATGGTGACTTTAAAACAGTTACAGAGTTGAATGGTTGTGACAGGAGAAAACTCAGGATGGATCAACAACATTTGAGTTATTCCACAATACTAACCTAGTTGACTGGGTGAAAGGAAGGATGCCTGTAAAGAATACAAATATTCCAAAACATGCATCCTGTTTGCAACAAGGCACTGAAGTAGTGCTGCAAAAACTGTGGTAAAGCTATTCACTTTTTGTGATGAATACAAAGTGTTACATTTGAGGCAAATCCAATACAACACATTACTGAGTACTAATCTCCATATTCCCAAGCATTGGTGGTGGCTGCATCATGTTATGGGTATGCTTGTAATCATTAAGGACTGGGGACTGGAAATGGAATGGAGCTGAGCACAGGTAAAATCCTAGAGGAAAACCTGGTTCCGTCTGCTTTCCAACAGACACTGGGAGATGAATTCACCTTTCAGCAGGACAGTAACCTAAAACACAAGGCCAAATATACACTGGAGTTGCTTACCAAGAGGATATTGAATGTTCCTGAGTGACTTGGTTACAGTTTTGATTTAAATCAGCTTGAACATCTGTGGTATGACTTGAAAATGGTTGTCTAGAAATGATCAACAAACAATTTGACAGAGCTTGAAGCATTTTGAAAAGAATAATGAACTAATTTTGCACAATCCAGGTGTGGAAAGCTCTTGAAGACTCACAGCTATAATCGCGGCCAAATGTGCTTCTACAAAGTATTGACTCAGGGATGCGAATACTTATGTAAAGCACATATTTCTGTATATCATTTGCCATAATTTCTAAAAACATGTTTTCACTGTGTCATTGTAGCGAATTGTGTGCAGATGGGTGAATTTGTCATTTTATTTAAAATCAATTTTGAATTCAGGCTGTAACACAACAAAATGTCACATCAAATCAAATCAAATCAAATTTATTTGTCACATACACATGGTTAGCAGATGTTAATGCGAGTGTAGCGAAATGCTTGTGCTTCTAGTTCCGACAATGCAGTAATAACGAACAAGTAATCTAACTAACAATTCCCCCCAAAAAACTACTGTCTTATACAGAGTGTAAGGGGATAAAGAATATGTACATAAGGATATATGAATGAGTGATGGTACAGAGCAGCATAGGCAAGATACAGTAGATGATATCGAGTACAGTATATACATATGAGATGAGTATGTAAACCAAGTGGCATAGTTAAAGTGGCTAGTGATACATGTATTACATAAGGATGCAGTCGATGATATAGAGTACAGTATCTACGTATGCATATGAGATGAATAATGTAGGGTAAGTAACATTATATAAGGTAGCATTGTTTAAAGTGGCTAGTGATATATTTACATCATTTCCCGTCAATTCCCATGATTAAAGTGGCTGGAGTAGAGTCAGTGGCATTGACAGTGTGTTGGCAGTAGCCACTCAATATTAGTGGTGGCTGTTTAACAGTCTGATGGCCTTGAGATAGAAGCTGTTTTTCAGTCTCTCGGTCCCAGCTTTGATGCACCTGTACTGACCTCGCCTTCTGGATGACAGCGGGGTGAACAGGCAGTGGCTCGGGTGGTTGATGTCCTTGATGATCTTTATGGCCTTCCTGTAGCATCGGGTGGTGTAGGTGTCCTGGAGGGCAGGTAGTTTGCCCCCGGTGATGCGTTGTGCAGACCTCACTACCCTCTGGAGTCTTACGGTTGAGGGCGGTGCAGTTGCCATACCAGGCGGTGATACAGCCCGCCAGGATGCTCTCGATTGTGCATCTGTAGAAGTTTGTGAGTGCTTTTGGTGACAAGCCGAATTTCTTCAGCCTCCTGAGGTTGAAGAGGCGCTGCTGCGCCTTCCTCACGATGCTGTCTGTGTGAGTGGACCAATTCAGTTTGTCTGTGATGTGTATGCCGAGGAACTTAAAACTTGCTACCCTCTCCACTACTGTTCCATCGATGTGGATGGGGGGGTGTTCCCTCTGCTGTTTCCTGAAGTCCACAATCATCTCCTTAGTTTTGTTGACGTTGAGTGTGAGGTTATTTTCCTGACACCACACTCCGAGGGCCCTCACCTCCTCCCTGTAGGCCGTCTCGTCGTTGTTGGTAATCAAGCCTACCACTGTTGTGTCGTCCGCAAACTTGATGATTGAGTTGGAGGCGTGCGTGGCCACGCAGTCGTGGGTGAACAGGGAGTACAGGAGAGGGCTCAGAACGCACCCTTGTGGGGCCCCAGTGTTGAGGATCAGCGGGGAGGAGATGTTGTTGCCTACCCTCACCACCTGGGGGCGGCCCGTCAGGAAGTCCAGTACCCAGTTGCACAGGGCGGGGTCGAGACCCAGGGTCTCGAGCTTGATGACGAGCTTGGAGGGTACTATGGTGTTGAATGCCGAGCTGTAGTCGATGAACAGCATTCTCACATAGGTATTCCTCTTGTCCAGATGGGTTAGGGCAGTGTGCAGAGTGGTTGAGATTGCATCGTCTGTGGACCTATTTGGGCGGTAAGCAAATTGGAGTGGGTCAAGGGTGTCAGGTAGGGTGGAGGTGATATGTTCCTTGACTAGTCTCTCAAAGCACTTCATGATGACGGATGTGAGTGCTACGGGGCGGTAGTCGTTTAGCTCGGTTACCTTAGCTTTCTTGGGAACAGGAACAATGGTGGCCCTCTTGAAGCATGTGGGAACAGCAGACTGGTATAGGGATTGGTTGAATATGTCCGTAAACACACCGGCCAGCTGGTCTGCGCATGCTCTGAGGGCGCGGCTGGGGATGCCGTCTGGGCCTGCAGCCTTGCGAGGGTTAACACGTTTAAATGTCTTACTCACTTCGGCTGCAGTGAAGGAGAGACCGCATGTTTTCGTTGCAGGCCGTGTCAGTGGCACTGTATTGTCCTCAAAGCGGGCAAAAAAGTTGTTTAGTCTGCCTGGGAGCAAGACATCCTGGTCCGTGACTGGGCTGGGTTTCTTCCTGTAGTCCGTGATTGACTGTAGACCCTGCCACATGCCTCTTGTGTCTGAGCCGTTGAATTGAGATTCTACTTTGTCTCTGTACTGGCGCTTAGCTTGTTTGATAGCCTTGCGGAGGGAATAGCTGCACTGTTTGTATTCAGTCATGTTACCAGACACCTTGCCCTGATTAAAAGCAGTGGTTCGCGCCTTCAGTTCCACACGAATGCTGCCATCAATCCACGGTTTCTGGTTGGGGAATGTTTTAATCGTTGCTATAGGAACGACATCTTCAACGCACGTTCTAATGAACTCGCACACCGAATCAGCGTATTCGTCAATGTTGTTGGCTGACACAATACGAAACATCTCCCAGTCCACGTGATGGAAGCAGTCTTGGAGTGTGGAGTCAGCTTGGTCGGACCAGCGTTGGACAGACCTCAGCGTGGGAGCTTCTTGTTTTAGTTTCTGTCTGTAGGCAGGGATCAACAAAATGGAGTCGTGGTCAGCTTTTCCGAAAGGGGGGCGGGGCAGGGCCTTATATGCGTCGCGGAAGTTAGAGTAACAATGATCCAGGGTCTTTCCACCCCTGGTTGCGCAATCGATATGCTGATAAAATTTAGGGAGTCTTGTTTTCAGATTAGCCTTGTTAAAATCCCCAGCTACAATGAATGCAGCCTCCGGATAAATCGTTTCCAGTTTGCAGAGAGTTAAATAAAGTTCGTTCAGAGCCATCGATGTGTCTGCTTGGGGGGGATATATACGGCTGTGATTATAATCGAAGAGAATTCTCTTGGTAGATAATGCGGTCTACATTTGATTGTGAGGAATTCTAAATCAGGTGAACAGAAGGATTTGAGTTCCTGTATGTTTCTTTCATCACACCATGTCACGTTGGCCATAAGGCATACGCCCCCGCCCCTCTTCTTACCAGAAAGATGTTAGTTTCTGTCCGCGCGATGTGTGGAGAAACCCGCTGGCTGCACCGCTTCGGATTGCGTCTCTCCAGTGAGCCACGTTTCCGTGAAACAGAGAACGTTACAGTCTCTGATGTCCCTCTGGAATGCTACCCTTGCTCGGATTTCATCAACCTTGTTGTCAAGAGACTGGACATTGGCAAGAAGAATGCTAGGGAGTGGTGCACGATGTGCCCGTCTCCGGAGTCTGACCAGAAGACCGCTTCGTTTCCCTCTTTTTCTGAGTCGTTTTTTTGGGTCGCTGCATGGGAACCATCCCGTGGCGCTGGTTGTAAGGCAGAACACAGGATCCGCATCGCGAAAAACATATTCTTGGTCGTACTGGTGGTGAGTTGACGCTGATCTTATATTCAGTAGTTCTTCTCGGCTGTATGTGATGAAACCTAAGATGACCTGGGGTACTAGTGTAAGAAATAACACGTAAAAAAAACAAAAAACTGCATAGTTTCCTAGGAACGCGAAGCGAGGCGGCCATCTCTGTCGGCGCCGGAAGTACGAATAAGTGGAATAAGTAAAGGTGTATGAATACCTTCTGAAGGCACTGTGGTGGATGTGGTTGAGGATCGGCTTGTTCAATCCCAGGTATTAGTTTTGCCATTTTTGTTTTTCGGTTTTGAGCCTAACCCAAACCTTAACCCTGATCTTAACCACTCATAACCCTATCCCAAACCTTAACCCTGACCTTAACCACTCATAACCCTATCCCAAACCTTAACCCTGACCTTAACCACTCATAACCCTATCCCAAACCTTAACCCTGACCTTAACCACTCATAACCCTATCCCAAACCGTAACCCTGACCTTAACAACTCATAACCCTCTCGCAAACCTTAACCCTTAGGTTGGGACATGCGAGCCATGTGAAAAGGTAGCTACAGCTTAAGAGCAATCCTGTGTATCTATTATTGTTAAGACACACTTGTTGCTCCATCCTCAATTTTTTCAGTTCAGACCCCACATTCATCATATTTATTCAAATGAATAACAATCACTGTGTTTCAAATGACACCCTATTTCCTGTTTTCTGTGCACCCATAGGGGAGAGGGGAGGAGGGAGAGAGGAGAGGAGAGTAGAGGAGAGGGAGAGGGGAGAGAGGAGAGGAAAGGAGAGGAGAGGAGAGGAGAGGAGAGGAGAGGAGAGGAGAGGAGAGGAGAGGAGAGGAGAGGAGAGGAGAGGAGAGGAGAGGAGAGGAGAGGAGAGGAGAGGAGAGGAGAGGAGAGGAGAGGAGAGGGGAGAGAGGAGAGGTGAGAGAGGAGAGGAAAGGGAGAGGGGAGAGAGGTAGAGAGGAGAGGAGAGGGAGAGGGGAGGAGGGAGAGAGGAGAGGAGACGAGAGGGGAGAAGGGAGAGGGGAGAGGAGAGGGAAAGGGGAGGAGGGAGAGAGGAGAGGAGAGGAGAGGAGAGGAGAGGAGAGGAGAGGAGAGGAGAGGAGAGGAGAGGAGAGGAGAGGAGAGGAGAGGAGAGGAGAGGAGAGGAGAGGAGAGGAGAGGAGAGGAGAGGAGAGGAGAGGAGAGGAGAGGAGAGGAGAGGAGAGGAGAGGAGAGAGGAGAGAGGTGGAGAAAGAGAGGTAGTGAGCTCATGGGCTCCTGAGCTCTTCTTCCAAAAGATAGAATTACAGTTGGATAAATGTAGATTAACTAGAATGTTTTCGCAACGACTTATACATGATACTAACCTCTACATCACAACCTTCAATACAAATCAGAATTCCACACCTAAATCTTTGATTTTGGACAAAATTACCTGAATGGATTCTTACTACCAAGGACTATGAAGAAAAAACTTCTAACAAACCAAAACCTGCAGAAGAAACACAGAGGAAACCTGGAAATACCATCCAATACAACTGAGTGAGTAATGTTCAGTCTAATGTTCAGTCTGAAGCTACTTCTGAAGACAAAAAGTAAAACATAATCATCTCTAGGTAATTGTGTTATATAACGCTTATTAAATAAGGCTACTAAGCTACCAAGCTGCTAGCTACCAAACTGACCTGGCTGCAACTTGAATTAGTACTGAAGTGTGATGTGAGAAGTGTGAAAACTCTTCACAGCCCCCCCCCCCAACCCATTGAATCCCCCATAGCTCATCCCTGTGCCGAGGTCATTATAATACAGGATATAAAAATGCACACATATAAAAATGCTCCTCAATGACAATTCAGAGACACTATTTGCTGACTGCTACAAAGAAGGGAACGTAAGCAACTTTATCCACACAGACCATCCCCTGGCATGGCACAGTGCTATAAGATTACACTACCCCCCTGGCAGACCATCCCCTGGCAGACCATCCCCTGGCATGGCACAGTGCTATAAGATTACACTACCCCCCTGGCAGACCATCCCCTGGCAGACCATCCCCTGGCATGGCACAGTGCTATAAGATTACACTACCCCCATGGCAGACCATCCCCTGGCATAGCACAGTGCTATAAGATTACACTACCCCCCTGGCAGACCATCCCCTGGCATGGCACAGTGCTATAAGATTACACTACCCCCATGGCAGACCATCCCCTGGCAGACCATCCCCTGGCAGACCATCCCCTGGCAGACCATCCCCTGGCAGACCATCCCCTGGCAGACCATCCCCTGGCATGGCACAGTGCTATAAGATTACACTACCCCCCTGGCAGACCATCCCCTGGCATGGCACAGTGCTATAAGATTACACTACCCCCTGGCAGACCATCCCCTGGCATGGCACAGTGCTATAAGATTACACTACCCCCCTGGCAGACCATCCCCTGGCATGGCACAGTGCTATAAGATTACACTACCCCCCTGGCAGACCATCCCCTGGCATGGCACAGTGCTATAAGATTACACTACCCCCCTGGCAGACCATCCCCTGGCATGGCACAGTGCTATAAGATTACACTACCCCCCTGGCAGACCATCCCCTGGCATGGCACAGTGCTATAAGATTACACTACCCCCCCTGGCAGACCATCCCCTGGCATGCACAGTGCTATAAGATTACACTACCCCCCTGGCAGACCATCCCCTGGCATGGCACAGTGCTATAAGATTACACTACCCCCCCTGGCAGACCATCCCCTGGCAGACCATCCCCTGGCATGGCACAGTGCTATAAGATTACACTACCCCCATGGCAGACCATCCCCTGGCAGACCATCCCCTGGCATAGCACAGTGCTATAAGATTACACTACCCCCCTGGCAGACCATCCCCTGGCATGGCACAGTGCTATAAGATTACACTACCCCCATGGCAGACCATCCCCTGGCAGACCATCCCCTGGCATAGCACAGTGCTATAAGATTACACTACCCCCCTGGCAGACCATCCCCTGGCATGGCACAGTGCTATAAGATTACACTACCCCCATGGCAGACCATCTCCTGGCAGACCATCCCCTGGCAGACCATCCCCTGGCAGACCATCCCCTGGCATGGCACAGTGCTATAAGATTACACTACCCCCATGGCAGACCATCCCCTGGCATGGCACAGTGCTATAAGATTACACTACCCCCCTGGCAGACCATCCCCTGGCAGACCATCCCCTGGCATAGCACAGTGCTATAAGATTACACTACCCCCCTGGCAGACCATCCCCTGGCATGGCACAGTGCTATAAGATTACACTACCCCCATGGCAGACCATCCCCTGGCAGACCATCCCCTGGCATAGCACAGTGCTATAAGATTACACTACCCCCCTGGCAGACCATCCCCTGGCATGGCACAGTGCTATAAGATTACACTACCCCCATGGCAGACCATCCCCTGGCAGACCATCCCCTGGCAGACCATCCCCTGGCAGACCATCCCCTGGCATGGCACAGTGCTATAAGATTACACTACCCCCATGGCAGACCATCCCCTGGCATGGCACAGTGCTATAAGATTACACTACCCCCCTGGCAGACCATCCCCTGGCATGGCACAGTGCTATAAGATTACACTACCCCCCTGGCAGACCATCCCCTGGCATGGCACAGTGCTATAAGATTACACTACCCCCTGGCAGACCATCCCCTGGCAGACCATCCCCTGGCAGACCATCCCCTGGCAGACCATCCCCTGGCAGACCATCCCCTGGCAGACCATCCCCTGGCATGGCACAGTGCTATAAGATTACACTACCCCCCTGGCAGACCATCCCCTGGCAGACCATCCCCTGGCAGACCATCCCCTGGCAGACCATCCCCTGGCAGACCATCCCCTGGCATAGCACAGTGCTATAAGATTACACTACCCCCCTGGCAGACCATCCCCTGGCAGACCATCCCCTGGCAGACCATCCCCTGGCAGACCATCCCCTGGCAGACCATCCCCTGGCATGGCACAGTGCTATAAGATTACACTACCCCCCCTGGCAGACCATCCCCTGGCATGGCACAGTGCTATAAGATTACACTACCCCCCTGGCAGACCATCCCCTGGCATGGCACAGTGCTATAAAATTACACTACCCCCCTGGCAGACCATCCCCTGGCATGGCACAGTGCTATAAGATTACACTACCCCCCTGGCAGACCATCCCCTGGCATGGCACAGTGCTATAAGATTACACTACCCCCCTGGCAGACCATCCCCTGGCATGGCACAGTGCTATAAGATTACACTACCCCCCTGGCAGACCATCCCCTGGCATGGCACAGTGCTATAAGATTACACTACCCCCCTGGCAGACCATCCCCTGGCATGGCACAGTGCTATAAGATTACACTACCCCCCTGGCAGACCATCCCCTGGCATGGCACAGTGCTATAAGATTACACTACCCCCCTGGCAGACCATCCCCTGGCATGGCACAGTGCTATAAGATTACACTACCCCCATGGCAGACCATCCCCTGGCATGGCACAGTGCTATAAGATTACACTACCCCCCTGGCAGACCATCCCCTGGCAGACCATCCCCTGGCAGACCATCCCCTGGCAGACCATCCCCTGGCATAGCACAGTGCTATAAGATTACACTACCCCCCTGGCAGACCATCCCCTGGCATGGCACAGTGCTATAAGATTACACTACCCCCATGGCAGACCATCCCCTGGCAGACCATCCCCTGGCAGACCATCCCCTGGCAGACCATCCCCTGGCATGGCACAGTGCTATAAGATTACACTACCCCCATGGCAGACCATCCCCTGGCATGGCACAGTGCTATAAGATTACACTACCCCCCTGGCAGACCATCCCCTGGCAGACCATCCCCTGGCATAGCACAGTGCTATAAGATTACACTACCCCCCTGGCAGACCATCCCCTGGCATGGCACAGTGCTATAAGATTACACTACCCCCATGGCAGACCATCCCCTGGCAGACCATCCCCTGGCATAGCACAGTGCTATAAGATTACACTACCCCCCTGGCAGACCATCCCCTGGCATGGCACAGTGCTATAAGATTACACTACCCCCATGGCAGACCATCCCCTGGCAGACCATCCCCTGGCAGACCATCCCCTGGCAGACCATCCCCTGGCATGGCACAGTGCTATAAGATTACACTACCCCCATGGCAGACCATCCCCTGGCATGGCACAGTGCTATAAGATTACACTACCCCCCTGGCAGACCATCCCCTGGCATGGCACAGTGCTATAAGATTACACTACCCCCCTGGCAGACCATCCCCTGGCATGGCACAGTGCTATAAGATTACACTACCCCCCTGGCAGACCATCCCCTGGCAGACCATCCCCTGGCAGACCATCCCCTGGCAGACCATCCCCTGGCAGACCATCCCCTGGCAGACCATCCCCTGGCAGACCATCCCCTGGCATGGCACAGTGCTATAAGATTACACTACCCCCCTGGCAGACCATCCCCTGGCAGACCATCCCCTGGCAGACCATCCCCTGGCAGACCATCCCCTGGCAGACCATCCCCTGGCATAGCACAGTGCTATAAGATTACACTACCCCCCTGGCAGACCATCCCCTGGCAGACCATCCCCTGGCAGACCATCCCCTGGCAGACCATCCCCTGGCAGACCATCCCCTGGCATGGCACAGTGCTATAAGATTACACTACCCCCCTGGCAGACCATCCCCTGGCATGGCACAGTGCTATAAGATTACACTACCCCCCTGGCAGACCATCCCCTGGCATGGCACAGTGCTATAAAATTACACTACCCCCCTGGCAGACCATCCCCTGGCATGGCACAGTGCTATAAGATTACACTACCCCCCTGGCAGACCATCCCCTGGCATGGCACAGTGCTATAAGATTACACTACCCCCCTGGCAGACCATCCCCTGGCATGGCACAGTGCTATAAGATTACACTACCCCCCTGGCAGACCATCCCCTGGCATGGCACAGTGCTATAAGATTACACTACCCCCCTGGCAGACCATCCCCTGGCATGGCACAGTGCTATAAGATTACACTACCCCCCTGGCAGACCATCCCCTGGCATGGCACAGTGCTATAAGATTACACTACCCCCCTGGCAGACCATCCCCTGGCATGGCACAGTGCTATAAGATACACTACCCCCATGGCAGACCATCCCCTGGCATGGCACAGTGCTATAAGATTACACTACCCCCCTGGCAGACCATCCCCTGGCAGACCATCCCCTGGCAGACCATCCCCTGGCAGACCATCCCCTGGCAGACCATCCCCTGGCATAGCACAGTGCTATAAGATTACACTACCCCCCTGGCAGACCATCCCCTGGCAGACCATCCCCTGGCAGACCATCCCCTGGCAGACCATCCCCTGGCAGACCATCCCCTGGCATGGCACAGTGCTATAAGATTACACTACCCCCATGGCAGACCATCCCCTGGCATGGCACAGTGCTATAAGATTACACTACCCCCCTGGCAGACCATCCCCTGGCATAGCACAGTGCTATAAGATTACACTACCGCCCTGGCAGACCATCCCCTGGCATGGCACAGTGCTATAAGATTACACTACCCCCCTGGCAGACCATCCCCTGGCATAGCACAGTGCTATAAGATTACACTACCCCCATGGCAGACCATCCCCTGGCATGGCACAGTGCTATAAGATTACACTACCCCCCTGGCAGACCATCCCCTGGCATGGCACAGTGCTATAAGATTACACTACCCCCCTGGCAGACCATCCCCTGGCATGGCACAGTGCTATAAGATTACACTACCCCCATGGCAGACCATCCCCTGGCATGGCACAGTGCTATAAGATTACACTACCCCCCTGGCAGACCATCCCCTGGCATGGCACAGTGCTATAAGATTACACTACCCCCCTGGCAGACCATCCCCTGGCATGGCACAGTGCTATAAGATTACACTACCCCCCTGGCAGACCATCCCCTGGCATGGCACAGTGCTATAAGATTACACTACCCCCCTGGCAGACCATCCCCTGGCATAGCACAGTGCTATAAGATTACACTACCCCCCTGGCAGACCATCCCCTGGCATGGCACATTGCTATAAGATTACACTACCCCCCTGGCAGACCATCCCCTGGCATGGCACAGTGCTATAAGATTACACTACCCCCCTGGCAGACCATCCCCTGGCATGGCACAGTGCTATAAGATTACACTACCCCCCTGGCAGACCATCCCCTGGCATGGCACAGTGCTATAAGATTACACTACCCCCCTGGCAGACCATCCCCTGGCATGGCACAGTGCTATAAGATTACACTACCCCCCTGGCAGACCATCCCCTGGCATGGCACAGTGCTATAAGATTACACTACCCCCATGGCAGACCATCCCCTGGCATGGCACAGTGCTATAAGATTACACTACCCCCCTGGAAGACCATCCCCTGGCATGGCACAGTGCTATAAGATTACACTACCCCCATGGCAGACCATCCCCTGGCATGGCACAGTGCTATAAGATTACACTACCCCTATGTCAAGAGAGATGGTATTGGCCCAGGGTGGAAACTCAGAATACTAGACATTGAGGAAACAACCTTTGTCAACGTAAACACGTCTGGGACAGTAATGGTGCAGGGCATCCTCATGCAGTTCCAGCAGAACTTTTACCGGATCAAAGAGAGAGCAGAGCAGGAGAAGCTCTCAGTGACAGCTCCCCCATTATCCCCCGTGTATTTATACCTGTGTTCTCAATTTGTCTGTTGCCAGTTCATCTTGTTTGTTCAACCAGCATTTGGTGTCTCAGCTCTTGCTTTTTCCAGTCTCTCTTTTATCGCCCTCTGGTTTTGACCCCTGCCTGTCCTGACTCCAAAACTGCCTGCCTGCCCACTCTGCACTCCCCTGAGCCTGCCTGCTGCCCGGTACCGTTGCCCCACCGCCTGCCTGCATTGACCTGTCTATTGCCTTCCCCTGTTGGAATATTAAACTATTGTTTATTCAATGTGGTCTGCATCTGGGTCTTCCCTTCATTCCTGATAGTACGAACTGGCCATGACTGACCCAGCAGACATGACGGGCCAGCTGCATAACGCCATCTCCTCCCAAGGAGCCTCCATTGGTAGGCAGGAGGAGCTTTGTGGGCTGATGGAAGGGGTCCAAACATTGGCTGAGTGCCATGATGGCGTTGGACATGCTGCTGGAGCAATTCCCCAGGTCGTCTGGGGGGCAGCCTGCCATGGTGGTAACCCCACCGCCCCTCAGCAACTTGGCGGTTAGCCTTCCTGGGAGCCCCGGTTCCCTCCTCTGGAACACTTTAATGGAGAGCCGAGCACCTGTCTAGCTTTGTGTGCCCTCCTTTTCAAGCTTCAGCCCTCCTTCCCCTACCAATCACTCCAAAATAGCCTACCTCATCACGCTGATGTCTGGAAGGGCTCTCACCTGGGCTACCGCTGTATGGCAACAGCAGCCGGCCATATGCGTGAGCCTGGAGGGGTTCGTGGGAGATGTGAGGATGTTCTTTGGTGCCCAATTCTCCGGTAGAGAAGCTGCCCGGAAGCTAATCCAGCTCTGGCAGGATGCCCGCACTGTGGACGACTATGCGGTGGATTTCTGTGCGATGGCAGTGGAGAGTGCGTGGAACCCGGAAGTACTGTTCGACAAGTTCCTGCACGGCGTCTCGGACGAGGTTAAGGACGAGCTTGCGGCTTGGGAGTTATACACAGATTTTGACTCCCTCATCGCTTTGACCATCCGCTTCGATGGGCGATTGCGGGAACGACGGATGGAGAGGAAATTATATTTCTCTCGCACGTCCAGGGATTCCACCTTGCCTCCAAGTCATCCCGGAAGTCCCTGATGGTCCCGTGGCCGAGAGCACCCGAGATTTCCTGACCTTCCTCGAGAGTCACTGAGGAGGGCTGATGCACTGTTTCCCTAGCAACTAGGCAGGGCTGGGCTGTTGCCAGCAGAACATTAACACTGGATAAGCACAAGGATCTGTCTGTATTGTTGGACTTTTGATAATTTTGTGTCCTCATGCTCGGTAAAAGACCAGGCTCACCGGTAGGAACGAGTACTCTGGTGGGTCATATGGGGAACCTTTCTGCGTCCCTTACTCGCACCCCTTTTCATGTCAATCTGCTTTGGGGAACCAGTCCAAATCTCTCCGGGTCCTCATTGACTCTGGGGCCGATGCCAGCATTTTTGATGCCACACTGGCTTCTGAGCTGAACAACTCAGCCCCTCTCCATTCCCATGGATGTTAGAGTGTTGGATGGGCGCTCTATTGTCCTGGCTCTAGCGACACAACCCACTCATCAACTGGTCTACGGGTGCCATCATGGGCTGGAGTCTGTTCTGCCATGCCCGGATCTCTCTCTCTCCGCTATTCCTATGGAGTACCAGGATATCCAGACCGGGAGGTGTTCAGCAAGTCCTGGGCCACTTCCCTTCTGCCGCACCGCTCCTATGACTGCGAGATTGACCTCCTCCCTAGCACCAAGCCAACCCGGGGGCGTCTGTACTCGCTGTCGAGACCTGAAGCCAATGCTATGGAGGACTACATTGGGGACTCCCTAGCTACTGATTTATCCATCCCTCTTCTGCTGGCGCAGGGTTCTTTGTGGAGAAAAAGGACAAGACCCTGCGCCTGTGTATTGACTGCTGGGGACAAAATGTGTTTTTAACCTTTATTTAACTAGGCATGTCAGTTAAGAATAAATTCTAATTTACAATAATGGCCTAGGAACAGTGGGTTAACTGCCTTGTTCAGGGGCAGAACGACAGCTATTTACCTTGTCAGCTCGGGGATCTAGCAACCTTTCGGTTACTGACCCAATGCTCTAACCACTAGGCTACCTGCCGCCCACACTCAGTGACATCACTGTAAAGAACCGTTATTCTCTACCATTAATTTCCTCTGCCTTCGAGCCGCTCCATGGGGCCACTGTGTTCTCTGAGCTGGATCTACGTAACGCCTACCACCTGGTGAGGATACGAGAGGGGGACGAGTTGAAGACCGCCTTCAACACGGCCAGCAGCCACAACGAATATCTGGTCATGCTCTTTGGCCTCATCAACACCCCTGCCATGTTCCAGGCTCTGGTGAATGATGTTTTCCGCGACATGCTGAACCGGTTCGTCTTCGTCCACATTGATGACATCCTTGTCTTCTCCCGCTCCCACCAAGAACACGTGCTCCATGTCCGACAGGTTCTCCAGCGCCTTCTGGAGAACCTGTTGTTCTTTAATGCGGAATAGTGCGAGTTCCATCGCTCCACCATTCCCTTTCTAGGCTACATCATCTATGGTGGGAGTGTCAAGATGGATCCCGAGATGGAGAAAGCGGTGGAGGATTGGCCTCAGGCTACGTCTAGGGTGTGTCGTGAAAATATTCAGTCAATAATATTTCACAAATATCGGAGGCTGTGAGTTCGAATAGACATGTATTACAATATAATAAAATACCTTATTGCAATATAATAAAAGCTGAGCTGGTTCATGAAAACAACTAACTTTCCAGTCTTGCCACACACTCTTTATACAGGTCACATCCTTACGTCACACACAGTAACTCCTCTTAATGACTCATCTCCTCTGGCATTTAGCCACCATTATCTTATTGCCTTGCACTAATTTAAATTTGGTTTCATATTAAGGCATGGAAACTTTACAGCCACACCAATAGTTCAACAATACAGACATGTTCTCAACTAAGACAGGTGCATGTAGGACCATAGCAACAGTCCATAGAAATAACCAGTACATTTCATCTTGCTAACTCCTCTGAAAGGAACACCCATGTTCTGGAAAAGCCCCAAGAGGTATAACCATAGCAACAGTCCATAGAAATAACCAGGCATGTCATCCTGCTAACTCCTCTGAAAGGAACACCCATGTTCTGGAAAAGCCCCAAGAGGTATAACCATAGCAACAGTCCATAGACATAACCAGTACATGTCATCCTGCTAACTCCTCTGAAAGGAACACCCATGTTCTGGAAAAGCCCCAAGAGGTATAACCATAGCAACAGTCCATAGAAATAACCAGGCATGTCATCCTGCTAACTCCTCTGAAAGGAACACCCATGTTCTGGAAAAGCCCCAAGAGGTATAACCATAGCAACAGTCCATAGAAATAACCAGTACATGTCATCCTGCTAACTCCTCTGAAAGGAACACCCATGTTCTGGAAAAGCCCCAAGAGGTATAACCATAGCAACAGTCCATAGAAATAACCAGGCATGTCATCCTGCTAACTCCTCTGAAAGGAACACCCATGTTCTGGAAAAGCCCCAAGAGGTATAACCATAGCAACAGTCCATAGACATAACCAGTACATGTCATCCTGCTAACTCCTCTGAAAGGAACACCCATGTTCTGGAAAAGCCCCAAGAGGTATAACCATAGCAACAGTCCATAGAAATAATCAGTAAATGTCATCCTGCTAACTCCTCTGAAAGGAACACCCATGTTCTGGAAAAGCCCCAAGAGGTATAACCATAGCAACAGTCCATAGAAATAACCAGTACATGTCATCCTGCTAACTCCTCTGAAAGGAACACCCATGTTCTGGAAACCCCAAGAGGTATAACCATAGCAACAGTCCATAGAAATAACCAGGCATGTCATCCTGCTAACTCCTCTGAAAGGAACATCCATGTTCTGGAAACCCCAAGAGGTATAACCATAGCAACAGTCCATAGACATAACCAGTACATGTCATCCTGCTAACTCCTCTGAAAGGAACACCCATGTTCTGGAAAAGCCCCAAGAGGTATAACCATAGCAACAGTCCATAGAAATAACCAGTACATGTCATCCTGCTAACTCCTCTGAAAGGAACACCCATGTTCTGGAAACCCCAAGAGGTATAACCATAGCAACAGTCCATAGACATAACCAGTACATGTCATCCTGCTAACTCCTCTGAAAGGAACACCCATGTTCTGGAAAAGCCCCAAGAGGTATAACCATAGCAACAGTCCATAGACATAACCAGTACATGTCATCCTGCTAACTCCTCTGAAAGGAACACCCATGTTCTGGAAAAGCCCCAAGAGGTATAACCATAGCAACAGTCCATAGAAATAACCAGGCATGTCATCCTGCTAACTCCTCTGAAAGGAACACCCATGTTCTGGAAAAGCCCCAAGAGGTATAACCATAGCAACAGTCCATAGAAATAACCAGTACATGTCATCCTGCTAACTCCTCTGAAAGGAACACCCATGTTCTGTAAAAGCCCCAAGAGGTATAACCATAGCAACAGTCCATAGAAATAACCAGGCATGTCATCCTGCTAACTCCTCTGAAAGGAACACCCATGTTCTGGAAAAGCCCCAAGAGGTATAACCATAGCAACAGTCCATAGACATAACCAGTACATGTCATCCTGCTAACTCCTCTGAAAGGAACACCCATGTTCTGGAAAAGCCCCAAGAGGTATAACCATAGCAACAGTCCATAGAAATAACCAGTACATGTCATCCTGCTAACTCCTCTGAAAGGAACACCCATGTTCTGGAAAAGCCCCAAGAGGTATAACCATAGCAACAGTCCATAGAAATAACCAGTACATGTCATCCTGCTAACTCCTCTGAAAGGAACACCCATGTTCTGGAAAAGCCCCAAGGGGTATAACCATAGCAACAGTCCATAGAAATAACCAGTACATGTCATCCTGCTAACTCCTCTGAAAGGAACACCCATGTTCTGGAAACCCCAAGAGGTATAACCATAGCAACAGTCCATAGACATAACCAGTACATGTCATCCTGCTAACTCCTCTGAAAGGAACACCCATGTTCTGGAAACCCCAAGAGGTATAACCATAGCAACAGTCCATAGACATAACCAGTACATGTCATCCTGCTAACTCCTCTGAAAGGAACACCCATGTTCTGGAAACCCCAAGAGGTATAACCATAGCAACAGTCCATAGACATAACCAGTACATGTCATCCTGCTAACTCCTCTGAAAGGAACACCCATGTTCTGGAAAAGCCCCAAGAGGTATAACCATAGCAACAGTCCATAGAAATAACCAGGCATGTCATCCTGCTAACTCCTCTGAAAGGAACACCCATGTTCTGGAAACCCCAAGAGGTATAACCATAGCAACAGTCCATAGACATAACCAGTACATGTCATCCTGCTAACTCCTCTGAAAGGAACACCCATGTTCTGGAAAAGCCCCAAGAGGTATAACCATAGCAACAGTCCATAGAAATAACCAGTACATGTCATCCTGCTAACTCCTCTGAAAGGAACACCCATGTTCTGGAAAAGCCCCAAGAGGTATAACCATAGCAACAGTCCATAGAAATAACCAGTACATGTCATCCTGCTAACTCCTCTGAAAGGAACACCCATGTTCTGGAAACCCCAAGAGGTATAACCATAGCAACAGTCCATAGACATAACCAGTACATGTCATCCTGCTAACTCCTCTGAAAGGAACACCCATGTTCTGGAAACCCCAAGAGGTATAACCATAGCAACAGTCCATAGAAATAACCAGTACATGTCATCCTGCTAACTCCTCTGAAAGGAACACCCATGTTCTGGAAACCCCAAGAGGTATAACCATAGCAACAGTCCATATTAGGCCATAACACAGTTACAGGAATAACCAGTCACACCCACTCCCCAGACAGGTGCATGTCTAATGGTGTCTAATGACCCAGAGCACATTTGGAGTGCACTAGTCTTGCTAGCGCTTCTGAAATAAATAATTGCCACACTCAATATATCCCTCCTCTGGGGCTTAATAAGTCCCACACCTGAAAAGTCAACCCAGCACAAGTGAGAAGGGAAGCATCATCTCTGTTGATCAACTACAGCTCCCCTATCTCAGTCGTACTGAGGAGGCAGGACTCAAAATATCCCCTCACATAGCTAGAAATAAGTCAAAAATCCCACCTCAAGCCAATTATCCTTCAACGTACAGTGCAAAAGCAGGTGCATTTCTCAGCCTTGAGAGTTTTATGTCAAATACAATACAAACACTAAAAACATAATGCACCTCAGAAACCCTTATGATGTCACTCTCACCTAAACACATGTCCCTCCCTCATAGACACCTCTCTAACAACTATTTGGTCATACGTGAAAAAACCTGTTAGAGGATTAAGGGCATGTTCCTTGGATGCTTGTGACTGGAAAACCCTATGTCACTTATATGTTTAAGCAAACAGGAATTCAGAAGGTCTAGCATAATTTATCATTCTGCAACTGTTACATTGACTACATGGTTATATTCGGTTATACTACGTGTATACTCTAAACATATTCATAAGGGCCAGTCCCCTTTTTTGTACTTGGCACAGAATTTTTTTCAGCATGATGAAAATGTCCAAGTTCAACATCATCTAGTTTGCACCATTTGCACAAACCCCAAACGTCACAGGTTGACGTGCTATTACTATACCTGCCATGCTACACAGTATACAAATGTCCATTCTATGTTGTTAACCTGCTGCCGCACTGAGCCCACTTATATCAGCCATTTTTTGTTGCTTTTCAAAATGTTGGTCAATGTCAGATTCTGGGATAGTTTCTTCATTTTGACTGTCCAGATACTCTGCATCAACCCACTTCCTTGTGGTTTTGCCATTGTCTCCGTTGGTGTACCAGTGCTAGTGGGAGGTGTTTTTACAATTTCTTCTAGGTTTGCCACTGTTGCTGTCACGGAGATTATTGCATGGGTTAGGGCTAATTGGGACCCGTGGTGGACGAGAGAAGGGCGTGGAAGACTCGCAGGCCATGGGCGACTGTGTAGGTCTGCGGTCCACCAGTAGGATGGATGTGGACATCTGGATGTATTGGTTAAGGTCTGTTAAATCTCCTATGCAGGCCAGTTCGGTCTGTAACTAATTAAGACCCCTCTGGTAAACTGTAAGGAGAGCTGGTTCACTCCATCCACTGCCGGCAGCCATGGTACAGAACTCAAGGGCATACATGGTGATGGAGCAACAGGTGTATGAACAGGTGATCAGAATTCAGGTGAATGGGATCTGGAGAGTGAGCTGCGTTCAGGGCATCTACGTGTTTGAGAGTGTGAGCTGGAAAGTGGTGTGGAAAGTGAGCTGCATTCAGGGGATCTACGTGTTTGAGAGTGTGAGCTGGAAAGTAGTCTGGAAAGTGAGCTGCATTCAGGGGATCTAGGTGTTTGAGGGTGTGAGCTGGAAGCAGACGTTAGAACAGGGGGACAAACACCTACCTGTAGGTGAAAGTATTCCCTTCCCCATTTGCCCCCCCCCCCTAGACACAACTATGACAACATAACCCACAAAAACGGATCACAACTCCTGAAACTCTGTCAGACGCTGGGTATGTACATTGTCAAATCTTAGAATAAACTATTAAAGACTATGATAATTCTCGAATTCCATTTAATGAACTACAGGACAAAATACAAAACCTCCAACCCAAAAAGGCCTTTGCGATTGATGGTATAAATTAAATCATAAAATATACAAACTACATATTCCAATTATCTATACTTAAATTCTTTAACATCATCCTCGGCTTTGGAATATTCCCCAATATTTGGATCAAGGACTGATCACCCCAATCCACTAAAGTGAATACAAATTTGACCCCAATAACTACCATGTGATATGCGTCAACAGCAACCTTGGGGAAATCCTCTGCATTATCACTAACAGCAGACTTGTGCATTTCCTCAGTAAAAACAACATAATGAGCAAATGTCAAATTGGCTTTTTACCAAATTACCTTTTCTTTCCACAGGGATACAGCTTAAGCCCCACCCTCTTCAACTTATATATCAACAGATTGGCAAGGGCACTGTTTGCTGATGATCTGGTGCTTCTGTCCCCAACCAAGAAGGGCCTACAGCAGCACCTAGGTCTTCTACACAGATTCTGCCAGACCTGGGCCCTGACAGTAAATCTCAGTAAGACCAGATTAATGGTGTTCCAAAACAGGTGCAATTGCAAGGACCACAAATACAAATTCCATCTAGACATCATTGCTCTAGAGCACACAAAAAACTATACCTACCTTGGCCTAAACAGGAGAGCCACAAAGCTATGAACGATCTGAGAGACAAGGTAAGAAGGGCCTTCTATGTCATCGAAAGGAACATAAAATTCGACATACCAATAAGTATCTGGCTAATAATACTTGAATCAGTTATAGAACCAATTCCCCTTTATGATTGTGAGGTCTGGAGTTCACTCACCAACCAAGAATTCACAAAATTGGACAAACACCGAATTGAGATTCTGCAAAACTCTCCTCTGTGTACAACGTAAAACACCAAGTAATGCATGCAGAGCAGAATTAGGCCGATACCCGTTAATGATCAAAATCCAGAAAAGAGCCATTAGATTCCCAAACCTTCCATTGTTTTTAATTTAATTTTAACCGGGCAAGTCAGTTAAGAACAAATTCTTACTTACATTGACGACCTATCAAATCAAATCAAATCAAATGTATTTGTCACATACACATGGTTAGCAGATGTTAATGCGAGTGTAGCGAAATGCTTGTGCTTCTAGTTCCGACAATGCAGTAATAACGAACAAGTGATCTAACTAACAATTCCCAAAAAAACTACTGTCTTATACACAGTGTAAGGGGATAAAGAATATGTACATAAAGATATATGAATGAGTGATGGTACAGAGCAGCATAGGCAAGATACAGTAGATGATATCGAGTACAGTATATACATATGAGATGAGTATGTAAACCAAGTGGCATAGTTAAAGTGGCTAGTGATACATGTATTACATAAGGATGCAGTCGATGATATAGAGTACAGTATCTACGTATGCATATGAGATGAATAATGTAGGGTAAGTAACATTATATAAGGTAGCATTGTTTAAAGTGGCTAGTGATATATTTACATCATTTCCCATCAATTCCCATGATTAAAGTGGCTGGAGTAGAGTCAGTGGCATTGACAGTGTGTTGGCAGTAGCCACTCAATGTTAGTGGTGGCTGTTTAACAGTCTGATGGCCTTGAGATAGAAGCTGTTTTTCAGTCTCTCGGTCCCAGCTTTGATGCACCTGTACTGACCTCGCCTTCTGGATGACAGCGGGGTGAACAGGCAGTGGCTCGGGTGGTTGATGTCCTTGATGATCTTTATGGCCTTCCTGTAGCATCGGGTGGTGTAGGTGTCCTGGAGGGCAGGTAGTTTGCCCCCGGTGATGCGTTGTGCAGACCTCACTACCCTCTGGAGAGCCTTACGGTTGAGGGCGGTGCAGTTGCCATACCAGGCGGTGATACAGCCCGCCAGGATGCTCTCGATTGTGCATCTGTAGAAGTTTGTGAGTGCTTTTGGTGACAAGCCGAATTTCTTCAGCCTCCTGAGGTTGAAGAGGCGCTGCTGCGCCTTCCTCACGATGCTGTCTGTGTGAGTGGACCAATTCAGTTTGTCTGTGATGTGTATGCCGAGGAACTTAAAACTTGCTACCCTCTCCACTACTGTTCCATCGATGTGGATGGGGGGGTGTTCCCTCTGCTGTTTCCTGAAGTCCACAATCATCTCCTTAGTTTTGTTGACGTTGAGTGTGAGGTTATTTTCCTGACACCACACTCCGAGGGCCCTCACCTCCTCCCTGTAGGCCGTCTCGTCGTTGTTGGTAATCAAGCCTACCACTGTTGTGTCGTCCGCAAACTTGATGATTGAGTTGGAGGCGTGCGTGGCCACGCAGTCGTGGGTGAACAGGGAGTACAGGAGAGGGCTCAGAACGCACCCTTGTGGGGCCCCAGTGTTGAGGATCAGCGGGGAGGAGATGTTGTTGCCTACCCTCACCACCTGGGGGCGGCCCGTCAGGAAGTCCAGTACCCAGTTGCACAGGGCGGGGTCGAGACCCAGGGTCTCGAGCTTGATGACGAGCTTGGAGGGTACTATGGTGTTGAATGCCGAGCTGTAGTCGATGAACAGCATTCTCACATAGGTATTCCTCTTGTCCAGATGGGTTAGGGCAGTGTGCAGTGTGGTTGAGATTGCATCGTCTGTGGACCTATTTGGGCGGTAAGCAAATTGGAGTGGGTCAAGGGTGTCAGGTAGGGTGGAGGTGATATGGTCCGTGAACAGTGGGTTAACTGCCTTGTTCAGGGGCAGAACGATAGATCTTTTACCTTGTCAACTCGGGGATTCAATCCAGAACCCTTTTGGTTACTGGCCTAACGCTCTAACCACTAGGCTACCTGCCGCCCCAATACAAATTCCATCTAGACACCATTGCATAACATAACAGAGCCATTACCTACAGAGAAATAACACTGGAGAAACCCACCTAAGCAAGCTGGTCCTGAGGCTCTGTTCACAAACACACCCCACAGAGCCCCAGTACAGCAACACAATTAGACCCTAACAAATCATGAGAAAACAAAACGATAATTAGAAATTAGAAATAAAAAAAATTTACTGAGCAAACTAGGATGCTATATGGCCCTAAACAGAGAGTACCCAGTGGCAGAATACCTGACCACTGTGACTGACCCAAAATCAAGGAAATATTTGACTATGTACAGACTCAGTGAGCATAGCCTTGCTATTGAGAACGGTCACCGAAGGCAGACCTGGCTCTCAAGAGAAGACAGGCTATGTGCACATTGCCCACAAAATGAGGTGGAAACTGAGCTGCACTTCCTAACCTCTTGCCAAATGTGTGACCATATTAGAGACACATGTTTCCCTGAGATTACACAGACCCACATTTGAAAACAAATCAATTTTTTTTAAATTAACTCCCATATCTATTGGGTGAAATACCACAGTGTGCAATCACAGCAGCAAGATTTGTGACCTGTTGCCACAAGAAAAGGGCAAGTAGTGAAGAACAAACACCATTGTAAATACAACCTATATTTATGTTGATTTATTTGCACATCGTTACAACACTGTTTATATACATTTATTTATTTTCCATTTTGTACTTGAACAATTTGCACATCATTACCACACTCTCTAGAGAGAGGAGGAGAGAGAGGGGAGGAGGGAGAGGGGAGAGGGGAGGAGGGAGAGGGGAGAGGGGAGGAGGGAGAGGAAGGAGGCAAGAGAGGGGAGATGGGAGAAGGGAGGAGAGGGAGGGGGAGAGGGGAGGAGGATGGAAGGAAAGATGGAAGGAGATGGGAGACAGGAGGGGGGAGGAGGGACAGGGAAGGAGGGAGAGGGGAGGAGAGGAGGGGGAGAGGGGAGGAGGATGGAAGGAGAAATGGAAGGAGATGGGAGACAGGAGGGGGGAGGAGGGAGTGGGGAGGAGAGGAGCATTCGTTATTTTCATCCATTATTTTAGTACCTCTAGAGAAATGGTTAGGTTTTTTTTCTCTCATTTATTTTTTGGTTATTAGGTCATTGACAGTTCCTGTAGGACTCTGTCTCACTGTGAGTGTTTTCCCCTTGAGAGCAGAGAACCAGAGACTCATTAATGTTAGGTATTAGGCTACTGCCAAAACCTTCAACATCAACACAGAGTTCATTCATGACATTTTATGAAGAATTACTACAGGCCAAGCTGTCAATGTTACTTTATCCAGAGGGAAACAATGGTTTATCAAGCCATGCCTAACATTTATATCCAAATCAACTGGGTTAATGTATAAGATATAACTATCAGTATTCATTTGGTGAGTTAAGGGGTTCAGTGTCAACTTCCCCTACAATCACACACCAAATTGCTATATCACGAGAGTATAAATGGCCTTGCATTTATATTGCAAATTACTCAGACTGCCATGACACGACTGAACTCTCTTCACTGGTGTTTTATAACTTCGCTATATGAGTTAAGTTGCGCCCCAAATTGCACCACATTCCCTACATAACGCAGTACTCTTGACCAAGGCCCACAAGGTGTCTTTTGGGACACGCACCTTAGTCTAGAGAGTGTGGAAGGGAGGGCTGGGTTCAGTCCATTGTCATCTCCTCTCCTACTGTTGTAGATAGATCTCTGTTGATCACAATTTAGAATTTAGAATGCAATTAAAATCATGGTGAGAAAAAAAATCTGATCTGTGGCGTGTGACTGTTCTCTTTCAGGAGAACGCCCATGTTTCTGGCTGAGGGGAGTCTGACCGCATTACCCATAATGCATATTTCTGACGGGGTTAGCTTAGCGTTATCTGAAGTGAAGTGACAGGTAGGTCAGGTGTCTGGTAATGGAGGGTCACAGTCTTGAACACTGTGTCACTGTGTAATAACTACGCTGATCCCTGGTGGCCACACACATTACGTTGTGCCAAGTCACCCCTTAAGCTGCACTCAGGTGAAACTAACAATGCCAAAGAAGCACATCAGATTAGATTGGAACATCATAATGGTTAAACAATACACTTTTGTTTGGTCTAAAAATGCACCCTATTCCCTATAGTGCACTGAACAGAGCCTTAAAGGGAAGTGGATGCCATTCGGGATACACCCAGTGTTTCAGAGCATCCATTCTAACAAATGATATATTGGCTCAGAAATTGCTGTAGCCAAAGTATCAAACATTGTAGATCAGAAATTATAGGAATTAAGGGTAAATGTACTACTGGTGATGTACAGTGCATTCGGAAATTATTCAGAACCCTTGACTTTTTCCACATTTTGTTACGTTACGGACTTATTCTAAAATTAATTAAATCCTTTTTTTCTCATACATCTACACACAATAACCCATAATGACAAAGCGAAAACAGATTTTTGGAAATGTTTGCACATTTCTTTAAAATAAACAACAGAAATACCTTATTTGTACAAGTATTCAGATATTTTGCTATGAGACTTGAAATTGAGTTCAGGTGCATCTTGTTTCCATTGATCATCCTTGAGAGTTTCTACAACTTGATTGAGGTCAAACTGTGGTAAATTGATTGCACATGATTTGGAAATGCACACACAGTTGACAGTGCGTGTCAGAGCAAAAACCAAGCCATGAGCTCAAAGGAATTGTCCGTAGAGCTCCGAGACAGGATTGTGTCAAGGCACAGATCTGGGTAATTGTACCAAAACAATTCTGCAGCCCTGAAGTTCCCCAAGAACCACTGGTTGCATCACCAACTGGGGAGATGGGAGAACCTTCCAGAAGGACAACCATCTCTGCAGCATTCCATCAATCAGGCCTTTATGGTAGAGTGGCCAGACTGAAGCCACTCCTTCGTAAAAGGCACATGACAGCTCGCTTGGAGTTTGCCAAAAGGCACCTAAAGGATTCTCAGACCACGAGGAACAAGATTCTCTGGCACCATCCCAACGGTGAAGCGTGGAGGTGGCAGCATCATGTTGTGGGGATGTTTTTCAGCGGCAGGGACTGGGAGACTAGTCAGGATCGTGGGAAAGATGAACAGAGAAAAAAACTGAGAGATCCTTGATAAAAACCTGCTCCAGAGGGCTCAGGACCTCAGACTGGGGCGGAGATTCACCTTCAACAGGACAACGACCCTAAGCACACAGCCAGGACAACGCAGGAGTGGCTTCGGGACTAGTCTCTGTCCTTGTGTGGCCCAACCAGAGCCCGAGCTTGAACCTGATCTAACATGCAGCGATGCTCCCCATCCAACCTGACAGAGCTTGAGAGGATCAGCAGAGAAGAATGGGAGAAACTCCCCAGAACAGATGTGGCAAGCTTGTAGCGTCATACCCAAGAAGACTCAAGGCTGCAATCGCTTCCAAAGGTGCTTCAACAAAGTACAGAGTAAAGGGTCTGAATACTTACTCTATGTAAATGTGATATTTCAGGTTTTGTATATTTTTGATATTCTATTTTTTAAAAACTGTTTTTGCTTTTCTTTGCTTTGCTTTGTCATTATGAGAAAAATATATATATTTTAGAATAAGGCTGTAACCAAACAAAATGTGGAGAAAGTCAAGGGGTCTGAATACTTTCCGTGGTTTTTGGAAAGTAGTAGTGCACATTGAATAGGAAATAGGGTGTATTTTTAGATACTGATGAAGCTCTGCTGGGCCTAACGTTTGTCCTGGGAAGATGGAATAAACGTTTATTGTCCCCCCACTGCAAATAGTGTGGAGCTTCCTCCTTGTATTGTCCCCCCCACTGCAAATAGTGTGGAGCTTCCTCCTTGTATTGTCCCCCCCACTGCAAATAGTGTGGAGCTTCCTCCTTGTATTGTCCCCCCCACTGCAAATAGTGTGGAGCTTCCTCCTTGTATTCCCCCCACTGCAAATAGTGTGGAGCTTCCTCCTTGTATTGTCCCCCACTGCAAATAGTGTGGAGCTTCCTCCTTGTATTTCCCCCCACTGCAAATAGTGTGGAGCTTCCTCCTTGTATTGTCCCCCCACTACAAATAGTGTGGAGCTTCCTCCTTGTATTTCCCTCCACTGCAAATAGTGTGGAGCTTCCTCCTTGTTTCCCCCCCCACTGCAAATAGTGTGGAGCTTCCTCCTTGTATTTTCCCCCACTGCAAATAGTGTGGAGCTTCCTCCTTGTATTTCCCCCCACTGCAGATACTGTGGAGCTTCCTCCTTGTATTTCCCCCCACTGCAGATACTGTGGAGCTTCCTCCTTGTATTTCCCCCCACTGCAAATACTGTGGAGTTTCCTCCTTGTATTTCCCCCCACTGCAAATACTGTGGAGTTTCCTCCTTGTATTTCCCCCCACTGCAAATACTGTGGAGTTTCCTCCTTGTATTTCCCCCCACTGCAAATACTGTGGAGTTTCCTCCTTGTATTTCCCCCCACTGCAAATACTGTGGAGTTTCCTCCTTGTATTTCCCCCCACTGCAAATACTGTGGAGTTTCCTCCTTGTATTTCCCCCCACTGCAAATACTGTGGAGTTTCCTCCTTGTATTTCCCCCCACTGCAAATACTGTGGAGTTTCCTCCTTGTATTTCCCCCCACTGCAAATAGTGTGGAGTTTCCTCCTTGTATTTCCCCCCACTGCAAATACTGTGGAGTTTCCTCCTTGTATTCCCCCCACTGCAAATACTGTGGAGTTTCCTCCTTGTATTCCCCCCACTGCAAATACTGTGGAGTTTCCTCCTTGTATTTCCCCCCACTGCAAATACTGTGGAGTTTCCTCCTTGTATTTCCCCCCACTGCAAATACTGTGGAGTTTCCTCCTTGTATTTCCCCCCACTGCAAATACTGTGGAGTTTCCTCCTTGTATTTCCCCCCACTGCAGATACTGTGGAGTTTCCTCCTTGTATTTCCCCCCACTGCAAATACTGTGGAGTTTCCTCCTTGTATTTCCCCCCACTGCAAATACTGTGGAGTTTCCTCCTTGTATTTCCCCCCACTGCAAATACTGTGGAGTTTCCTCCTTGTATTTCCCCCCACTGCAAATACTGTGGAGTTTCCTCCTTGTATTTCCCCCCACTGCAAATACTGTGGAGTTTCCTCCTTGTATTCCCCCCCACTGCAAATACTGTGGAGTTTCCTCCTTGTATTCCCCCCCACTGCAAATACTGTGGAGTTTCCTCCTTGTATTCCCCCCCACTGCAAATACTGTGGAGTTTCCTCCTTGTATTCCCCCCCACTGCAAATACTGTGGAGTTTCCTCCTTGTATTTCCCCCACTGCAAATACTGTGGAGTTTCCTCCTTGTATTTCCCCCCACTGCAAATACTGTGGAGTTTCCTCCTTGTATTTCCCCCCACTGCAAATACTGTGGAGTTTCCTCCTTGTATTTCCCCCCACTGCAAATACTGTGGAGTTTCCTCCTTGTATTTCCCCCCACTGCAAATACTGTGGAGCTTCCTCCTTGTATTTTTAGTCAACGCACCACAAATTAGAAAGCATCTACAATTACATTATAGAAAGATGACAAAATGTCTTCATACCGTGTTGTGATGCAATGGGAGAAAGACAAAACAGCTCCTTCTGTAAGTGTTGATAGTTACTCTGTGACATGAAACACAAGTAAATCACCTCAATTAATGCAGATCCCATAGCCACAATGAAATGACAGCCCTATTGAGCCTGGTCAAAAGTAGTCCACTATATAGGAAGAGGGTGCCATTTGGGAGGGAGAAAATATCTTTACAGACATACTAATGTAAAATGTACCAGCATTATGGATTTAACAATGATCATTAGCATGTCTTTGTCTATGTACAGCAACACTGTTTGTCTAATGTATGAGCCCTTTTCTCATAATCTATTTCCAAGAGGATAATGGGTCTGTGATGTGTCATGCTGCAGGTGGGCACACAATTACACAAATAGCACACATAATTGCACAATGGCTAAATGTTTTTCACACACACACACACAGGATAGAGGATTCATTCACATTATCATACCACCTTTGTCTCTCTTGCCAGTAAACCACTCCAGCAATCATACAGTGTTTCAAATGGCGGCCCATTCCTTTGCTAGAAGATTGATTAGAAAATGGGATTTTATTGTTTTCAAACTAACGTGGACACTCTGGTTATCACTGAATCTTGGTTAAAGAAGTCTTATACAGGACTCTGATGTGTCTCTGATTGGTTATAATGGTTTTAGATCTGATGGAGTGGGCAGAGGAGGGGGTGTCGCCATGTACTTGAAGATGTTTCTGTATCCATTACCACCTCTGTCCCTAAGTCATTTGAATGTCTAGTCCTAAATGTGGGCCTAGGAAATAATGCCCATTTGATACTAGTGGGAATGTATTGTCCTGCCTTGTCCTATGTAAAGGCTCTCAGCTAATTGTCTGACCTGCTATCTAACTATGATCAATACAAATTATTAATAGTGGGTGATCTTAATCTGGATTGGTTGATGCCAGTATCTGATGGGCTGAAAGATATTTGTACTGAGCCAAATCTATCTCAGCTGATAACTAAAACAACTTGCCTCAACTTCAAAACACTCTCTTAGTGTATTTGTTATCTACTCTCTTAGATAACAAATACCCCTCAAAAGTTTACAGCCAAAGGTATAATTACCAATGAGTTCAGTGACCATTGTCCCGTAGCCTGTATAAGAGATGTTAAGGTAGCTAAATCTCTTATACCAAAGAGAAATGTGGCTAATGTTAGAAGGTGAGTGTAGCTGGTGCATGAAGTCAGGCGCAGGAGAGGAAAATGAGTGAGCAACGTACTTTACTCAAACAATAAAGGCACAAGGTAAACAAATACACCTGACCAAAATACCGTAAATATTACGCACGGGTGAACACAGCACCCGTCGGAAAACCAGCCATCAGGAACCGAACGGAACATAGAAATAATCACGCACAACAAACATGGGGGAAACAGAGGGTTAAATTCATGAACATGTAATTGGATAATGAAGACCAGGTGGGTAGAAAATAAAGACAATACCAATGGAAAATGAATGATGGATCAGCGATGGCTGGAAGACCGGTGACGTCGACCGCCGAACCCCGCCCCGAACAAGGAGAGGGACCGACCTCGGCGGAAGTCGTGACAGCTAATTTTAATTAGCAAAAGTTGAGGTTGAGTGACTGACTAGTTGGTTGTGTCAACTATCACTGACTCGGATCAGGCCCTTAGCTGTTTTATTTCACTGTTTAACTATGTTGCAGATAAACATGCACCACACAAAAGGATAAGGGTAAAAGCCAGGTCATGCATGAGTTGTCTGTGAAATTACAGGAATTCAATTTAGCTTGGGCTGATTCTACATCTGACTGGCAGAATGGAAAAATAAGTGCACTATATAGGGAATATGGTGCTATTTGGGACACAGTTTTAAGAAACAATCAGTACTGTAGCAGCAGCACTGGTCTGCCGGTCGGTCGGCGCGGTCCACGGTGACTGAAATGAACAGCTCATGTATTGACTTCCTCTACAGATATTTGTTGTGGAGCTACACACATGCATACAGTTAGCTATGTGGACCTACGAGCCTCCATACAGTTAGCTATGTGGACCTACGAGCCTCCATACAGTTAGCTACAATGAGCTACGAGCCTCCATACAGCTAGCTATGTGGAGCTACACGCCTCCATACAGTTAGCTACGTGGAGCTACAAGCCTCCATACAGTTAGCTATGTGGAGCTACAAGCCTCCAATACAGTTAGCTATGTGGAGCTACAAGCCTCCATACAGTTAGCTATGTGGAGCTACAAGCCTCCATACAGTTAGCTATGAGGAGATACAAGTCTCCATACAGTTAGCTATGTGGAGCTACGAGCCTCCATACAGTTAGAAATGTGGAGCTACAAGTAGCTCCGCTAGTTGACAAATTAACCCTGTCACTGGGCCAAAGGGCCTGCTTGAGCTTTTATTACGTGTCTGTATTCCAGGGCAGCCAGAGCTGAGGAGCCTGAGAAGATTCACCTCACTGAGTCGAGGCAGAGAGGAAGAGGTGAAGCGAGAGGTTTTACTCAGCCCAAAATCTGTACACGATAATAAGCCCACAAAGTGAGAAATGTTTTTATGGAGGTCAATGAGTGTCGAATTTGGTTTTGCTAATTTGCTATGTGAGACTTATTTGATCTAATAGATGTTTTGTAATGGTTAGGTTGTTTGCACTGATATAAGTGGACGCACATGGCATTTCAGCATCTTCTTTAGATCGGAGGTGTGCCTGTTATCATAGAGATAGATAGAGGACTCATCATAAATATCATCCATTTTAGCATGGACATTGCCATGGAGGGCTTCCACCATTTTAAAGTAGTCAGCCGGGTGGGGAATTCTATGAGTTCGGCGCAATCAGCCAATGAAGAAGAAAAACCTTGACAACATTAAAATGGAGATAGCCTGAATGGCTCTGCACATGCTCTCACATATGCAATAATAGCAAAGATGAGTCCTCTATCATCTCTATGGCCTGTTGCCTGCACTCTTATTGGCAAGAATGGTCCCGCCTGATCTCAGCTCCTTCCGCCCGTCTTTGAGGACATGTATTTCCATTGTTAGAGCGGTCACTTGTCAATATAACAGACAATCTTTGGTGGAGGGTTTGGTATGAAGCTGGTAGTTTTGGCCTGTCAGATTATTTTTTATTTTTTTGTGTTGTTTCTTTGGGTTGGCCTTACAACAGCAGTTGTTTACTTACTGAAGACCTGACATGCTAATGTATTATTTCCGATTACATTTGAGTTGAGTTCCTGACAGCAAGAGAAATATTTGAAACAATTGCTGTGTAACAGGACTGAGAATGTCTTGGTTTATCAGTAGGTCAGTAGTAACTATAACAGTAGGTCTATAGTAACTATAACAGTAAGTCTATAGTAACTATAACAGTAGGTCTATAGTAACTATAGCAGTAAGTCTATAGTAACTATAACAGTAAGTCTATAGTAACTATAACAGTAGGTCTATAGTAACTATAACAGTAGGTCTATAGTAACTATAGCAGTAAGTCTATAGTAACTATAACAGTAGGTCTATAGTAACTATAACAGTAAGTCTATAGTAACTATAACAGTAGGTCTATAGTAACTATAACAGTAAGTCTATAGTAACTATAACAGTAGGTCTATAGTAACTATAGCAGTAAGTCTATAGTAACTATAACAGTAGGTCTATAGTAACTATAACAGTAAGTCTATAGTAACTATAACAGTAAGTCTATAGTAACTATAACAGTAGGTCTATAGTAACTATAACAGTAAATCTATAGTAACTATAACAGTAGGTCTATAGTAACTATAACAGTAGGTCTATAGTAACTATAACAGTAAGTCTATAGTAACTATAACAGTAGGTCTATAGTAACTATAACAGTAAGTCTATAGTAACTATAACAGTAGGTGTATAGTAACTATAACAGTAAGTCTATAGTAACTATAACAGTAGGTCTATAGTAACTATAACAGTAGGTGTATAGTAACTATAACAGTAAGTCTATAGTAACTATAACAGTAGGTCTATAGTAACTATAACAGTAGGTGTATAGTAACTATAACAGTAGGTCTATAGTAACTATAACAGTAGGTGTATAGTAACTATAACAGTAAGTCTATAGTAACTATAACAGTAGGTCTATAGTAACTATAACAGTAGGTCTATAGTAACTATAACAGTAAGTCTATAGTAACTATAACAGTAGGTCTATAGTAACTATAACAGTAAGTCTATAGTAACTATAACAGTAGGTCTATAGTAACTATAACAGTAGGTGTATAGTAACTATAACAGTAAGTCTATAGTAACTATAACAGTAGGTCTATAGTAACTATAACAATAGGTCTATAGTAACTATAACAGTAGGTCTATAGTAACTATAACAGTAGGTCTATAGTAACTATAACAGTAGGTCTATAGTAACTATAACAGTAGGTCTATATTGACTATAACAGTAAGTATATATTAACTATAACAGTAAGTCTACACCAACTATCATAGGATGTGTTATAGTAACAATAACAGTAGGTCTATAGTAACTATAACAGTAAGTCTATAGTAACTATAACAGTAGGTCTATAGTAACTATAACAGTAGGTCTATAGTAACTATAGCAGTAGGTCTATAGTAACTATAACAGTAGGTCCATAGTATCATGTCAGCTCGGGAATTTGAACTTGCAACCTTTCGGTTACTAGTCCAACGCTCTAACCAATAGGCTACCCTGCCTGCCCAGTGTATGGCAACATCCTCCTAGAATGGTAGCCACAGCCTGCTCTCTATATGGCAACATCCTCGTAGAATGGTAGCCACAGCCTGTTCTGTGTTTGGCAACGTCTTCTGAGAATGGTAGCCACAGCCTGTTCCGTATATGGCAACATCCTCCTAGAATGGTAGCCACAGCCTGTTCCGTATATGGCAACATCCTCCTAGAATGGTAGCCACAGCCTGCTCTCTATATGGCAACATCCTCCTAGAATGGTAGCCACAGCCTGTTCTGTATATGGCAACTTAATTTGTCAGTCTCAGTGGATGATATTACGTGTGTGTCCCTACCGGCACCCTGTTCTCTTCATGTAGCCCATAGGGCACTATGTATGGAATAGGAGGCCTTCTGGATGCACACGTCAACAGTAACAAATCAAATTTAAAACCCTTAAATACCCTGCACTCTTAGAGACAGAGCTCTGAGGAAACGATAATACATCAACCACGTTGACCTTTTAAAGAGAATGTTAAATAACGGTAATATTTCTGACATTTGGATTATTAAACTGAATGATCTGTTGAGGCTGTAATGAAAACACACAAGAGCTTGTTTAGTTCTTTTGGACACATGCCATAATCGTTTTGTCACACACACACACACACACACACACACACACACACACACACACACACACACACACACACACACACACACACACACACACACACACACACACACACACACACACACACACACACACACACACACACACACGTACACACACGCACACACACACACACACACCCACACACACACCCTCTCTCTCTCTCTCCTTCTCTCCTCTCCCTCCCTCTTTCATCTGAAAGGCACTTCTGCCTCTTCTTCTCCTCCACAATCGTGATCTGATGTTTGTATTAAACTCCTTCTACGTCTCCCTGGTGGTTAAGCACGTTCGTTCTGTGGGAGGAGAAATATGAAATGAGCCCAACCTTTTCCAAAAAGCTTAACCTTTTCAAATGGCATACAGAGAAGAGAGAGAGCTTAGTCTAAGTGTGCCATATACTCAGAGGAGATTCTATCATGACCTATAACAGCCTCAGCCAAAAGGGTCTGCGAGTGTTTGACAGTGATGAATTCTGGGTAGCCTCCAGGCTATCCTTTAGCATGAAGATATTCCTGGAAAGCCTTTTTAAACTGGAGGACTTTCCCTCCCACACGGCTGGAATGACCTGTCTGTCCGGCCATTCTGCAGAGTGTCCAAATGACACAGTTTTCCCTTTATAGTGCACTATTTTTGACCTTAGTAGTGCACTATATAGGAAATATGGTGCAATTTGGTGACACAGACGGTCTACCAATGACTGAAATGACCTGACTGTCTAGTCTACAGAACTAGAGCCCCTTGGAGTCAGCCACAAAACCATCAGCTGTCCATTAGCTGCACACATGACATTTCTCTTCAAGAGACAGTGAAGTGTTCAGACCTTCCCGTTCAAAGGCTTCTGTCGGTTGACAGTGTGGCTATATCTATGCAGAATATTCCACCTCATTCCAGGTGTATTAGATGGGGCGATCAGGGGGAATAAAACTCAACTGTTCACCCAGGTGACAGGGCCATTTGTCTACAACCGTGTCCAAAATGGCACCCTATTCCCTATATATTGCACTGTGGGGTCCTGGTCAAAGTAGTGCACTATAAAAGGGAATAGGGTGCCATTTGGGACGCAGACCCTACTCGTCTACATTGGATCATGTCTGACCTTGTCTACTGTGGATTTCCTTTCTTCCAGCAGAGCTGTCTCAACCAATCATCTGCTGACAGGTCAGAGCAACTTTGAGCCGCTTTGTTGTCAGAGGTCCAATGGTTGGTTCCCTCACAGGCTAGAATAAAAAGCAATGAATAGGGTGGTTTTCTTTAATACAAGGACATACACACATATATAGGATGCATCCCAAATGGCACCCTATTCCCTATATAGTGCTTACTTTTGATCAGAGCCGCTACGGGCGCCACTCAAAAGTAGAGGTCTGTGAAAATAATAGGTTGCTATTTGGGACGCAGCTCGAGTACATGTGGGAGAGGGGTAATTGCTTCCGTCAGGCTGAATTAGATCAAATGGACGAAACATCCAGAGCACTTCACCTTGAGAAGGACGAAGGGGGAAAGTGTGTGAATATTTAATGACGCTAAGAGAATGGATGTGTTCAGTAGAGGTGATGAAGTTGTACTGAAAAGACTCTTAAAGGGTATTCCTTCTGTGAACCCGAAAAATGGGGAGGATTTTGCAGATGGAGAATCAATATAAATGTTTTAGAAGACATTCCTTGCTGCTGCATTGTATCAATATTACTGTATTACATCCATGATGCTGTATTACATCCATGATGCTGTATTACATCCATGATGCTGTATTATATCCATGATGCTGTATTACATCCATGATGCTGTATTACATCCATGATGCTGTATTACATCCATGATGCTGTATTATATCCATGATGCTGTATTACATCCATGATGCTGTATTACATCCATGATGCTGTATTACATCCATGATGCTGTATTACATCCATGATGCTGTATTACATCCATGATGCTGTATTATATCCATGATGCTGTATTACATCCATGATGCTGTATTACATCCATGATGCTGTATTACATCCATGATGCTGTATTACATCCATGATGCTGTATTACATCCAAAATGCTCTATTTTATTTAATCTATGCTGCTGTATTAGATCCAACCTGCTGTATTAGATCCATCCTGCTGTATTAGATCCATCCTGCTGTATTAGATCCAACCTGCTGTATTAGATCCATCCTGCTGTATTAGATCCATCCTGCTGTATTAGATCCATCCTGCTGTATTAGATCCAACCTGCTGTATTAGATCCAACCTGCTGTATTGTGTCCAACCTGCTGTATTAGATCCAACCTGCTGTATTAGATCCATCCTGCTGTATTGTGTCCAACCTGCGGTATTAGATCCAACCTGCTGTATTAGATCCATCCTGCTGTATTAGATCCAACCTGCTGTATTAGATCCAACCTGCTGTATTAGATCCAACCTGCTGTATTGTGTCCAACCTGCTGTATTAGATCCAACCTGCTGTATTAGATCCATCCTGCTGTATTAGATCCAACCTGCTGTATTAGATCCATCCTGCTGTATTAGATCCATCCTGCTGTATTAGATCCATCCTGCTGTATTAGATCCAACCTGCTGTATTAGATCCAACCTGCTGTATTAGATCCATCCTGCTGTATTAGATCCATCCTGCTGTATTAGATCCATCCTGCTGTATTAGATCCAACCTGCTGTATTAGATCCAACCTGCTGTATTGTGTCCAACCTGCTGTATTAGATCCAACCTGCTGTATTAGATCCATCCTGCTGTATTGTGTCCAACCTGCTGTATTAGATCCAACCTGCTGTATTAGATCCATCCTGCTGTATTAGATCCATCCTGCTGTATTAGATCCAACCTGCTGTATTGTATCCATCCTGCTGTATTGTGTCCAACCTGCTGTATTAGATCCAACCTGCTGTATTAGATCCATCCTGCTGTATTAGATCCATCCTGCTGTATTAGATCCAACCTGCTGTATTAGATCCATCCTGCTGTATTAGATCCAACCTGCTGTATTAGATCCAACCTGCTGTATTAGATCCAACCTGCTGTATTGTGTCCAACCTGCTGTATTAGATCTAACCTGCTGTATTAGATCCATCCTGCTGTATTAGATCCATCCTGCTGTATTAGATCCATCCTGCTGTATTGTGTCCAACCTGCTGTATTAGAACCAACCTGCTGTATTAGATCCATCCTGCTGTATTAGATCCATCCTGCTGTATTAGATCCAACCTGCTGTATTAGATCCAACCTGCTGTATTAGATCCATCCTGCTGTATTAGATCCAACCTGCTGTATTAGATCCATCCTGCTGTATTAGATCCAACCTGCTGTATTAGATCCAACCTGCTGTATTAGATCCAACCTGCTGTATTAGATCCAACCTGCTGTATTAGATCCATCCTGCTGTATTAGATCCATCCTGCTGTATTGTATCCAACCTGCTGTATTAGATCCAACCTGCTGTATTGTGTCCATCCTGCTTTATTAGATCCATCCTGTTGTATTGTATCCAACCTGCTGTATTACGTCCAACATTCCACTACCACCCACCATTCCAATGGACAACATTCCACTACCACCCACCATTCCAATGGACAACACTCATCTACCACCCACCATTCCAATGGACAACATTCCACTACCACCCACCATTCCAATGGACAACACTCATCTACCACCCACCATCCCAATGGACAACATTCCACTACCACCCACCATTCCAATGGACAACACTCATCTACCACCCACCATTCCAATGGACAACATTCCACTACCACCCACCATTCCAATGGACAACACTCATCTACCACCCACCATTCCAATGGACAACACTCATCTACCACCCACCATGCCTATAGACAGCTCTTATCTACCACCCACCATTCCAATAGACAGCTCTCATCTACCACCCACCATGCCTATAGACAGCTGTCTTCCACCCACCATGTCTATAGACAGCTCTCATCTACCACCCACCATGCCTATAGACAACTCTTATCTACCACCCACCATTCCAATAGACAGCTCTCATCTACCACCCACCATGCCTACAGACAGCTCTCATCTACCACCCACCATGCCTATAGACAGCTCATCTACCACCCACCATTCCAATAGACAGCTCTCTTCTACCACCCACCATGCCTATAGACAGCTGTCTTCCACCCACCATGCCTATAGACAGCTCTCATCTACCACCCACCATGCCTATAGACAACTCTTATCTACCACCCACCATTCCAATAGACAGCTCTCATCTACCACCCACCATGCCTACAGACAGCTCTCATCTACCACCCACCATGCCTATAGACAGCTCATCTACCACCCACCATTCCAATAGACAGCTCTCTTCTACCACCCACCATGCCTATAGACAGCTGTCTTCCACCCACCATGCCTATATACATATCTCTTCTCTACCACCCACCATTCCTATAGACAGCTCTCTCAATCCACCCGCATATAGACAGCTCTCCTCTACCACCCACCATGTCTATAGAAACAACTCTTCTACCACCCACCATAACAAGAGACAACTCTCCACACAGGGAGATACAAACACAACAACAGAGCAGCATTTTACAGCACGTCTCAGCATTCCAAGAAGATGTTTTTATGGTGATGATGAGAGCTGTCTATAGGCATGGTTGGTGGTACTGGACAGCTGTCTATTAGCATGGTGGGTGGTAGAGGAGTGTTGTCCATTGGAATGGTGGGTGGTAGAGGAGTGTTGTGAATTGGAATGGTGGGTGGTAGAGGAGTGTTGTCCATTGGAATGGTGGGTGGTAGATGAGTGTTGTCCATTGGAATGGTGGGTGGTAGAGGAGTGTTGTCCATTGGAATGGTGGGTGGTAGATGAGTGTTGTCCATTGGAATGGTGGGTGGTAGTGGAATGTTGTCCATTGGAATGGTGGGTGGTAGTGGAATGTTGTCCATTGGAATGGTGGGTGGTAGTGGAATGTTGTCCATTGGAATGGTGGGTGGTAGTGGAATGTTGTCCATTGGAATGGTGGGTCATCACCATGACTGACCCAGCAGACTTGGACCAGCTCCGCTGCGCCATCTCCTCCCAAGGAGCCACCATTGGTATGCAGGCGGAGTTGCTTCACGGCATGATGGAGTGGTTCCAAGCCACAGCCAATCGCCACGACCAAGCATTGGACATTTTGCAGGAGTAAGTCCGTGGGTTGCCTACTAGGCAGCCTACCACGACGGTAACCTCCCAGCCCCTCTGTAACCCGGCTGGTAGCATTGCCGTCACCCCGGTATCCCGGGACCCCGCATACCTCCCCTGGAACTCTATGATGGAGATTCCAGAACCTGCTGGGCCTTTCTCTCCCAGTGCTCCCTCGTTTACTCGTCCTCCTGGTTTTTGACCTTTGCCTGTCCTGACCCTGTACCCGCCCGCCTCACCTCTCTGCCTGACCCCAAGCCTTCCTGTCATCTTGTACCTTTGCTCCACCTCTGGATTACTGAACTCTGCCTGTCCCTGACCCTGAGTCCGCCTGCCGTCATGTACCTTTGCTCCACCTCTAGATTACTGAACCCTGCCTGTCCCTGACCCTGAGTCCGCCTGCCGTCATGTACCTTTGCTCCACCTCTAGATTACTGAACCCTGCCTGTCCCTGACCCTGAGTCCGCCTGCCGTCATGTACCTTTGCTCCACCTCTAGATTACTGAACCCTGCCTGTCCCTGACCCTGAGTCCGCCTGCCGTCATGTACCTTTGCTCCACCTCTGGATTACTGAACCCTGCCTGTCCCTGACCCTGAGTCCGCCTGCCGTCCTGTACCTTTGCCTTACCCTGGATGATCGACCCCTGCCTGTCCCTGACCCTGAGTCCGCCTGCCGTCATGTACCTTTGCCTTACCCTGGATGATCGACCCCTGCCTGTCCCTGACCCTGAGTCCGCCTGCCGTCCTGTACCGTTGCCTTACCCTGGATTAACGACCCCTGCCTGTCCCTGACCCTGAGTCCGCCTGCCGTCCTGTACCTTTGCCTTACCCTGGATCTTCGACCCCTGCCTGTCCCTAACCCTGAGCCTGCCTGCCATCCTGTACCTTGACCTCTACTCTAGATGTTTGACCCCTGCCTGCCTTGACCTGTCTTTGCCTGCCCCTGTTGCTACAATAAACACTGTTACTTCGACAGTCTGCATCTGGGTCTTACCTTGGTTCCTGAAAGGTGATGAAAACAGAGCAGCATTTTACAGCACGCCTCGGCATTCCAAGATGATGTTTCTATGGTGATGAAAACAGAGCAGCATTTTACAGCACGCCTCGGCATTCCAAGATGATGTTTCTATGGTGATGAAAACAGAGCAGCATTTTACAGCACGCCTCGGCATTCCAAGATGATGTTTCTATGGTGATGAAAACAGAGCAGCATTTTACAGCACGCCTCGGCATTCCAAGATGATGTTTCTATGGTGATTTGTATTTGACAATTGTTCAGCATCATCTTGTCTTGTTTTGGTGTGTGTGTGTCTGTGTGTGTTTGTTCAACGTTAGCTTGTCTGTTTTTCAGTTACGAGCACACTTAGATTGTGTTAGGGGGAGTAAGTAACCACACAAAATAAGCTGTACTCACTTTAGCTCAAGCTATTCTAACAATCTCCAGGGCATTGCATTAGCTAAATTACAGTTTTTATCTTTCAGCTGGAAGCCCACAAATAGCTGACTTAACATAATGGTGTAAATCCAATTTTGTATTGATTGGCAGCCTAGGATTCACAGGGGCCATTTGACAGCCTCTCATCCTATTATGCAGACTGGTTATTTAGCAGGGGTGAGATGAGTCTTGTGTGTGTGCACGTGCGTTCATGAGTGAGTGCATGTGTGTGTGTTGGTTATTTAGTAAGGGGAGATGAGGCATTTGGCTGGGAGTAATTAGCTAAGCCCATGGCTTTGGAAATTTAATTGCAGGTACAGTAGAACCCGTTTCACAATGGGACAACTGGAGCATTACACAGTGTGTGTGTGTGTTTTTGTGGGTGGGTGGGGGGGACTAATGAACTACAGTAGGAACTTGCCTCTCTAAGCACAGACCCAGTGTTAAATCACATACCAAGGCTCGTATTGCCAGTCATTGCAAATGCTTCTCCACACAGCTTCCAGAGTTTCTGAAACACAGTCAAGCAGTGAATTTAAAGCACAGATGAATACACAAAGACCAGGGACGCTTGCCAATGCATTGGCAAGAAGGGCACCTATTGATATATGGGTACAACATTTTTAAAGCAGACATTGAATATCCCTTAGAGCTGAAGTTATTAATTACACTGGATGATGTATCAATACGTCCAATACTTACAAAGATACAGTCGTCCTTTCTAACTCAGTTGTCCGAGAGGAAGCAAACCATTCAAGGATTTCACCATGAGGCCAATGGTGACTTTAAAACAGTTACGGAGTTATAATGGCTGTGATAGGAGCAAACTGAGGATGGATGAACAACAATGTAAACATACTCCACAGTACTAACCTAATTGACTGAGTTAAGAGAAAGAAGCCTGTACAGCATACACATTTTCCAAAAAAGACTTCCTGTTTGCAACAAGGCACTAAAGTAATACTGCAAAGCAATTCACTTTTTGTCCTGAATAACAAGCGTTATATTTGAGACAAATCCAATACAACACATTATTGAGCAGCACCATATTTTCAAGAATAGTGGTGGCTGCATCATGTTATGGGTATGCTTGTCATCTGGGGTAAGAAATGGAATGGAGCTAAACACAGGTCAAATCCTAGAGGAAAACCTGGTTCAGTCTGCTTTCCACCAGAAACTGGGAGATTAATTCACCTTTCAGCAGGACAATAACCTAAAACACAAGGCCAAATCTACACTGGCGTTGCTTACCAAGATGACATTGAATGTTTCTTAGTGGAATAGTCTTGAAAGTCTTTGACAAGTGTCACGTTCTGACCATAGTTCTTTTGTGTTTTCCTTGTTTTAGTGTTGGTCAGGACGTGATCTGGGTGGGCATTCTATGTTGTGTGTCTGGTTTGTCTATTTCTATGTTTGGCCTGATATGGTTCTCAATCAGAGGCAGGTGTTAGTCATTGTCTCTGATTGGGAACTATATTTAGGTAGCCTGTTTTGTGTTGGGTTTGGTGGGTGATTGTTCCTGTCTTTGTGTTTGTTGCACAAGATAGGACTGTTGTTTCGGGTTTTTCATGTTTCTTGTTTTGTAGATTGTTCTATTTTCATCTTTATTAAAGATGGTCAAAAATAACCACGCTGCATTTTGGTCCGCCTCTCTTTCACCAGAAGAAAACCGTTACAACAAGACTTGAAAATAGCTGTATAGCAATGATTAACAAACAACTTGACAGAGCTTGAAGAATTTTTAAATGAATAATGTGCAAACATTGTGCAATCCAGGCAGGGGTGTAACTGTCACTGAGTACAGGGGGGAGGGGTGTAACTGTCACTGAGTACAGGGGGGAGGGGTGTAACTGTCACTGTGGACAGGGGGGAGGGGTGTTACTGTCACTGAGTACAGGGGGGAGGGGTGTAACTGTCACTGAGGACAGGGGGGAGGGGTGTAACTGTCACTGAGGACAGGGGGGAGGGGTGTAACTGTCACGGAGGACAGGGGGGAGGGGGGTCATGTTGATGACATGGGGGAGGGGTGTAACTGCCACTGAGGACAGTGGGGAGGGGTGTAACTGCCACAGAGGACAGGGGGAGGGGTGTAACTGTCACTGAGGACAGGGGGGAGGGGTGTAACTGTCACTGAGGACAGGGGGGAGGGGTGTAACTGTCAATGAGGACAGGGGGGAAGGGTGTAACTGTCACTGAGGACAAGGGGGAAGGGTGTAACTGTCACTGAGGACAGGGGGGAGGGGTGTAACTGTCACTGAGGACAGGGGGGAGGGGTGTAACTGTCACTGAGGACAGGGGGGAAGGGTGTAACTGTCACTGTGGACAGGGGGGAGGGGTGTTACTGTCACTGAGGACAGGGGGAGGGGTGTAACTGTCACTAAGGACAGGGGGAGGGGTGTAACTGTCACTGAGGACAAGGGGGAGGGGGGTCATGTTGAGGACAGGGGTGTAACTGTTACTGAGGACAGGGGGAGGGGGGTCATGTTGAGGACAGGGGTGTAACTGTCGGGTGTGTTAAGGACAGGGGTGTAACTGGCACTGAGGACAGGGGGGAGGGGTGTAACTGTCACTGAGGACAGGGGGGAGGGGTGTAACTGTCACTGAGGACAGGGGGAGGGGTGTAACTGTTACTGAGGACAGGGGGAGGGGGGTCATGTTGAGGACAGGGGTGTAACTGTCACTGATGACAGGGGGTGGGGTGTAACTGTCACTGATGACAGGGGGAGGGGGGTCATGTTGAGGACAGGGGGCAGGGGTGTAACTGTCACTGAGGACAGGGGGGAGGGGGGTCATGTTGAGGACAGGGGGAGGGGGGTCATGTTGAGGACAGGGGGGAGGGGGGTCATGTTGAGGACAGGGGGGAGGGGGGTCATGTTGAGGACAGGGGGGGGGGGGTCATGTTGAGGACAGGGGTGTAACTGTCACTGATGACAGGGGGAGGGGGGTCATGTTGAGGACAGGGGGCAGGGGTGTAACTGTCACTGAGGACAGGGGGAGGGGGGTCATGTTAAGGACAGGGGGAGGGGGGTCATGTTGAGGACAGGGGGGAGGGGGGTCATGTTGAGGACGGGGGGAGGGGGGTCATGTTGAGGACAGGGGGGAGGGGGGTCATGTTGAGGACAGGGGGGAGGGGGGTCATGTTGAGGACAGGGGGGGAGAGGGGTCATGTTGAGGACAGGGGGGAGGGGGGTCATGTTGAGGACAGGGGGAGGGGGGTCATGTTGAGGACAGGGGGGGGGGGGGGGTCATGTTGAGGACAGGGGGGAGGGGGGTCATGTCCGCCACACATTCAGAAATTGCATTTTTTGTTATCTGTCAGATAGCGATATGAGGTGGCTATTATATTATTATCGAACAGATGTTGTTTGTGTGGACATGTTTTGTAGCCTTTGTTTTGCCCCATTTCAGAAGTAAATGAACTTGGCTAGCTTTCGCCAGTTTATGTAGCAACACAACATGACAACAACATGGTAGCAACTCAACATGACACAATTTGGTAGCAACATGACAACAATATGGTAGCATCACAACATGACAACAGCATGGTAGCAACACAACATGACAACAATATGGTAGAAACACAACATGACAACAATATGGTAGCAACACAACATGGTAGCAACACAACATGACAACAACATGGTAGCAACACAACATGGTAACAACACAACATGACAACAACATGGTAGCAACACAACATGGTAGCAACACAACATGACAACATGGTAGAAACACAACATGACAACAACATGGTAGCAACACAACATGACAACAACATGTTAGCAACATAGCATGACAACAATATGGTAGCAACACAACATAACAACAACATGGTAGCAACACAACATGGTAGCAACACAACATGGACGAGGGATTACAAATAAAGAGAGACATCATAATTAGTCATGCAAAAAAAAATACAGTTGAGAGGAATATGTTAGTTAATGTACAGACAAACGATTATGAATATTTTGTGTAATAATGTTATTTTAAGAAAATTGCTATTTAGCAAGCTAGCTGACTAGCTTACATTAGCCAAATAACTAGCTAGCTTAATGGGCGTTGTGACATGAGTATGACATTTTAATTTGGGTTGTTTAATGTTTTTGGGACTCCTGATAAAACCAGCAAACCAGGCTGTCTTCTTGTGAAACAGTGGATGTAAAGAATCTAGCTGGCTAAAGCATTTACTGCAAATTGAATGTACAATTACAGTATGTGAGCTTGTCTTGCTGATATTTGCCATGAAATGCAGCTGAAGGTAGCTAACTATTTTCTTGATTATTGTGCAGTGGAGGATAAAATGCCAGTTTGCCTATGGATGTGTTGTTAGCTATGTAACCGATCTGTGTTTGGACCCTAAGACTTCTTGGTATAAATATTAGTTCAGAGCCTAGCTAAGAACCTTAGCTATCATGGCCGGTAGTATCGACTTCCAAAAAGTTTGAATGGCATCAATGAAGCCTAAGGATTAAGTAGAATATAATTGAACTTTATTGTACCAAGGATGCAAGTCATACATACATGTAGTTATTACCAAGCATGAGATTCCCACATTGAAGTCTGTAAATTCAATATATTCACTGAACATGAAAATAAAGTTCAGTCATATCCAATCCCAGGAGAATCAAACTCCAGTCTTTGAATGATACTGTGTCTGCATGTACAGTTGAAGACGGACATTTACATACACTTAGGTTGGAGACATTAAAACTCATTTTTCAACCATTTCACAAATTTCTTGTTGACAAACTTTAGTTTTGGAAACTCGGTTAGGACATCTAATTTTTCCAAAAATTTATTACAGATAGATTATTTCACTTACAATTCCCTGTATCACATTTCCAGTGGGTCAGAAGTTTACATACAGTAAGTTGACTGTGCCTTTAAACAGCTTGTAAAATTCCAGAAAATGATGTCATGGCTTTAGAAGCTTCTAATAGGCTAATTGGCATCATTTGAGTCAATTGGAGGTGTACCTGTGGATGTAGTTCAAGGCCAACCTTCAAACTCAGTGCCTCTTTGCTTGACATCATGGGAAAATCGAAAGAAATCCGCCAAGACCTCTGAAAAAAATTGTAGACCTCCACAAGTCTGGTTCATCCTTAGGAGCAATTTCCAAATGCCTGAAGGTACCACGTTCATCTGTAAAAACAATAGTATGCAAGTATAAACACCATGGGACCACACAGCCATCATAACTGTAATGGGTGCGTGTGGATGGCAGGGAAGTCAGGCGCAGGAAAAGGAACTTGGTATAAACAGAGTCATTTAATAAGTGCTCATAAAACTCAAAAAACCAAAATATACAAAAAATGATATAAGTGGGTACGAAACCCGTCGCACACCGACACATGACTTGCACATAACATACAACAAAATAATCTCAGACAAGGACATGATGGGAAACAGAGGGTTAAGTACACAACATGTAATTGATGGCAATGGAACCAGGTGTGAAGGAGGACAAGACAAAACAAATGGAAAGTGAAAAATGAATCAGTGATGGCTAGAAGGTTGGTGACGTCGACCGCCGAACACCGCCCGAACAAGGAAAGGGTCCGACCTCGGCGGAAGTCGTGACAGTACCCCTCCCTGACGTGCGGCTCTAGCAGCGCGTCGGCACCGACCTCGGGGACGGTGGAAATCTCGCAGCATAGAAGGACCAACACGTCCTCCACCGGAACCCAGCATCTCTCGTCCAGACAATACCTCTCCCAGTTCACGAGGTACTGAAGGCCCCTCGCCTGACGTCTCGCATCCAGTATTGAACGAACGGAGTACGCCGGGGTCCCCTCGATGTCCAGAGGGGGCGGAGGAACCTCCTGCACCTCAGACTCCTGGAGCGGGCCAGCCACCCCCTGCCTGAGGAGAGACACATGGAACGAGGGGTTAATGAGGTAATCGGGGGGAAGCTGTAACCTGTAAACACCTCGTTCTCTCTCCTCAGGACTTTAAATGGCCCCACAAACCACGGGCCCAGCTTCCGACAGGGCAGGCAGAGGGGCGGGTTTCAGGGGAGAGACAGACCCGGTCTCACTGCGGTGACGGTCGGCGCCAACCTTCTGGCGCTGTACGACGCGCTGAACATGGACATGGGCGGCGTCCCATGTTTCCCCCATGCCCCGGAACCAGTCGTCCACCACAGGAGCCTCGGTCTTACTCTGATGCCAAGGATCCAGAACCGGCTGATACCCCAATACACACTGGAAGGGAGAAAGGTTAGTGGAGGAGTGGCGGAGAGAGATCTGGGCCATCTCTGCCCAGGGTACAAACGCTGCCCACTCCTTCGGCCAGTCCTGGCAATAAGACCTCAGAAACCTATCCACATCCTGGTTAACTCTCTCCACCTGCCAATTACTCTCGGGGTGAAACCCTGAGGTAAGGCTGACTGAGACCCCCAGATGTTCCATGAACGCCCTACAGACCCTCGACGTGAACTGGGGACCCCGATCAGACACTATATCCTCAGGCACCCTGTAGTGCTGGAAGACGTGTGTAACAGGGCCTCCGCAGTCTGTAGAGCCATTGGGAGACCGGGCAAAGGGAGGAGACGACAGGACTTAGAAAAAATGATCCACAATGACCAGGATAGTGGTGTTACCCTGTGAAGGTGGAAGATCAGTCAGGAAATCCACTGACAGGTGCGACCATGGCCGTTGTGGAACGGGTAAGGGTTGTAACTTACCTCTGGGCAGGTGTCTAGAAGCCTTGCACTGGGTGCACACCGAGCAGGAAGTAACATAAACCCTCACGTCCTTAGCTAAAGTGGGCCACCAGTACTTCCCACTAAGACAGTCGGACCAATACCAGGATGACCAGAGGAGAGTGAGGTATGGGTCCAATAGATTAGCTGGACAGCAGACGGAACGTACAGACACCCAGCCGGAGTCGTTTAATAAGTGCTCATAAATCTCCAAAAACCAAAATATACAAAAAATAATATAAGTGGGTACAAAACCCGTCGCACACCGACACATGACTTGCACATAACATACAACAAAACAATCTCCGACAAGGACATGAGGGGAAACAGAGGGTTAAATACACATGTAGGTGATGGGATTGGAAACAGGTGTGAAGGAGGACAAGATCAGTGATGGATAGAAGGTCGGTGACGTTGACCGCCGAACACCGCCGGAACAAGGAGAGGGACCGACTTCGGCGGAAGTCGTGACAATAACGCTCAGGAAGGAGACGTGTTCTGTCTCCTAGAGATTAACTTAATTAGGTGCAAAAGTGCAAATCAATCTCAGAACAACAGCAAAGGACCTTGTGAAGATGCTGGAGGAAACAGGTACAAAAGTATATTTATCCACAGTAAAACGAGTCCTGTATTGACATAACCTGAAATGCCGCTCAGTAAGGAAGAAGCCACTGCTCCAAAACCGCCATAAAAAAGCCAGACTACGGTTTGCTGCACAAGGTGGTACTTCTTGGAGAAATGTCCTCTGGTCTGATTAAACAAAAATAGAACTGTTTAACCATAATGATCTTCGTTACGTTAGAAGGAAAAAGTGGGAGGTTTGCAAGCCAAAGAGCACCATCCCAACCGTGAAGCACAGGGCTGGCAGCATCATGTCATGGGGGTGCTTTGCTGCAGGAGGGACTGGTGCACTTCACAAATAGATGGCTTCATGAGGCAGGAAAATTATCTGGATATATTGAAGACATCGAGACATCTCAAGACATCAGTCAGGAAGTGAAAGCTTGGTCGCAAATGGGTCTTCCAAATGGACAATGACCCCAAGCATACTACCAAAGTTGTGGCAAAAGGGACAATAAAGTTAAGATATTGGAGTGGCCATCACAAAGCCCTGACCTCAATCGTATAGAAAATGTGTGGGCAGAACTGAAAAAGTGTGTGCGAGCAAGGAGACCTACATACCAGACTCAGTTACACCAGCTCTGTCAGGAGGAATGGGCCAATATTCACCCAACTTATTGTGGGAAGCTTGTGGAAGGCTACCCGAAACGTTTGACCCAAGTTAAACAATTTAAAGGCAATGCTACCAAATACTAATTGAGTGTATGTAAACTTCTGACCCACTGGGAATGTGATGAAAGAAATAAAAGCTCAAATAAATCATTCTCTCAAATATTATTCTGACATTTCACATTCTTAAAATAAAGTGGTAATCCTAACTGACCTAAAACAGGGATTTTTTACTAGGATTAAATGTCAGGAATTGCAACAAACTGAGTTTAAATATATTTGGCTAAGGTGTATGTAAACTTCCGACTTCAACTCTATGTATTACACTTCAAAAGTGTTTACCAATCCTGGTCCTTATCCATGATTACATATTATAACTATGCATTAGACTAGAAACATGATTTAACTAGTTAAAGGCTGATTTGTAATTCATATATACAGAAACATAATTTAACATAATTTAACATAATTTAAAAAACATTATACTGCACTTCATATGCATCATGTAAATACTCTAAAACACAATTTTCTTCATCTGCACTGATCTGAGGACCCAGGATAGGTGCAGTATTTCATAAAATGAGAGACTTAATATCAACTAGTAGAGAATGTGAACCGATCCCAGTAGAGAATGTGAACCGATCCCAGTAGAGAATGTGAACCGATCCCAGTAGAGAATGTGAACTGATCCCAGTAGAGAATGTGAACCGATTCCAGTAGAGGATTTTAAAAGATTCCAGTAGAGAATGTGAACCGATCCCAGTAGAGAATGTGAACCGATCCCAGTAGAGAATTTTAAGAGATTCCAGTAGAGAATGTGAACAGATCCCAGTAGAGAATGTGAACCGATCCCAGTAGAGAATGTGAACCTATTCCAGGAGAGAATTTTAACAGATTCCAGTAGAGAATGTGAACCGATCCCAGTAGAGAATGTGAACCGATCCCAGTAGAGAATGTGAACAAATTCCAGTAGAGAATTTTAACAGATTCCAGTAGAGAATGTGAACCATTCCAGTAGAGAATGTGAACTGATTCCAGTAGAGCATGTGGACTGATTCCAGTAGAGAATGTGAACCGATTCCAGTAGAGAATGTGAACTGATTCCAGTAGAGAATGTGAACAGATTCCAGTAGAGAATGTGAACAGATTCCAGTAGAGAATGTGAACAGATTCCAGTAGAGAATGTGAACTGATTCCAGTAGAGAATGTGAACAGATTCCAGTAGAGAATGTGAACAGATTCCAGTAGAGAATGTGAACCGATTCCAGGAGAGAATGTAAACAGATTCCAGTAGAGAATGTGAACCGATCCCAGTAGAGAATGTGAACCGATCTCAGTAGAGAATGTGAACCATTCCAGTAGAGAATGTGAACTGATTCCAGTAGAGAATGTGAACAGATTCCAGTAGAGCATGTGGACTGATTCCAGTAGAGAATGTGAACCGATTCCAGTAGAGAATGTGAACTGATTCCAGTAGAGAATGTGAACAGATTCCAGTAGAGAATGTGAACAGATTCCAGTAGAGAATGTGAACAGATTCCAGTAGAGAATGTGAACAGATTCCAGTAGAGAACGTGAACCGATTAAAGTAGAGAATGTGAACTGATTCCAGTAGAGAATGTGGACTGATTCCAGTAGAGAATGGGATCCGATTCCAGTATAGAATGTGAACAGATTCCAGTAGAGAATGTGAACAGATTCCTGTAGAGAATGTGAACCGATTCCAGTAGAGAATGTGAACAGATTCCAGTAGAGAATGTGAACCGATTCCAGTAGAGAATGTGAACCGATTCCAGTAGAGAATGTGAACCGATTCCAGGAGAGAATGTGAACCAATTCCAGTAGAGAATGTGAACCATTCCAGTAGAGAATGTGGACTGATTCCATTAGAGAATGTGAACAGATTCCAGTAGAGAATGTGAACAGATTCCAGTAGAGAATGTAAAGCGATTCCAGGAGAGAATGTGAACTGATTCCAGTAGAGAATGTGAACCAATTCCAGTAGAGAATGTGAACAGATTCCAGTAGAGAATGTGAACCGATCCCAGTAAAGAATGTGGACTGATTCCAGTAGAGAATGTGAACAGATTCCAGTAGAAAATGTGAACCGATTCCAGTAGAGAATATGAACCGATTCCAGTAGAGAATGTGAACAGATTCCAGTAGAGAATGTGAACCGATTCCAGTAGAGAATGTGAACAGATTCCAGTAGAGAATGTGAACAGATTCCAGTAAAGAATGTGGACTGATTCCAGTAGAGAATGTGGACTGATTCCAGTAGAGAATGTGAATGCTTTACTGAAATAAGTTCATATCATTGTTATAAATAAGTGTTATAAATGCATAATATATTCATTAGAAATATTATATTTGTAATGTTATAAATACAAGACAAATCTGTACTTCGGTGTACTTTTGGTGTGCATTATAAAAACAGAGGAAGAAAGAGGAGGTGGAAGTGAGAGGTGTGAAAAAGAGTGTCAAAGACAGAAAGGGAAAGAGGTAAGAAGAAAGGAGCAGGGAAGACAGCATATGATTAATGAATTACACTGCTACTAAACTTAATATTCTCTCAGTTCATCACAATTACATAATAGTGTCTCTAGCGGGTGTCTCCTAACCAGCTTTGTCGGCCCTAAGGTTATCTTACGAGCGGGTGAGGTGGTGATGATGGGACTGGGGGTTGGCATCCTCTCTCACATCAAAACAAATCTGCAGACGAGAGACAGATGGAGAGAGATAGATAGCATTATTAAGCCTTGTGTTTATTTTTTTCTAACACTGGATCATTAACTCTGGGGACTACTGCATTTCTATCTGTATTTCAACTCAAAGCACCTCTTTTGTACTGCTTCCTGTTGACCCGACCAAGTGACCTTTCACCTCTGATCACACTGTGTCCTCTATGTGTCATCCAGTTCAGATTCGGGAGGGGTTCACCGACACAGCTGATATAACCCTAGAGGATTTAGGGAGAAGGGGGGAGAGGGATGAAGTGAAGGAGAGAGACTGTTATTGAGAAAATAAGGTAGTTAAAGTGACAGTGTTCAACAGGAATCTGTATGTGGCCTCACCTGGTGTCCACACTAAGTGGCTGCAGAGTACTTTATACTGAACAACATGCACAGACACACAAGGACAAACAATATAGTGTAATTATAGAAATAATGAAGTGTCTTACTATTCTCCATAGTTGGTCCTCTTGCCTTTTCTCTGACGGTGGAAGGAGCCACACTTACACACCTGAGCCTGCTTACTACACAACACAATGCATCAATCAGATTGATACAATAGCATATAGGTGTGGGTTATAGGCTGTCTAATTGTTCTACATTATATCAATATGGGTGACTCCTAAAATAGCCTGTTTTTTTTTACAGACATCACACCCTTACTTAAACAGCACCCTCACCCGAGAATTAGAAATCAAAAGGAGAGAAACTGCGAATTGAAAAACTGCAGTTGACATAGTTAAGTAAATGGAAGAATACTCTTATTGCAATGTGGATGGCTCTTAAAATAGTCTTTGGTTGTGCATAGTGTAGTCTATGGTGTTGCCAGGAACAGCACCCTCTTCGAAGAAGTAGGAGGTGAAGATCTCCCGCACGCAGATTGTCTCCCGTTCTGCGTTGTTGGCCCCCATGCTTGAAACATCCTGATGAGCAGCAGACTTCTCCCCTGGTCATCATGTCCATCCTCATGAAGTTATGCAGGACACAGGTATCCCTATTATACACCTGAATTCCCCAATGAGGCAGTCCCAGATGGCCCTCCTGGTCACCCAACTGTGCAGTGCCCTACAAGGCAACTGTAGGAAATTGTTTTGAAGGATTCACCACTTGAAAGGTATTTGTAGGAATATGGAAGATAATGTCATTATTATACTTTTACATCACCAGGTCATGGTGGATTACTAAAGTATAATATCTCATATCAAATCATGATAACATTGGATAGATAGATGCATGTGCACACACATGTGCATGTGTAGCATGTGACAACAGCAGGATCATATCAAGGATAGCATCAATATGAATACATAAAAACCACTTGAAGCTTGATGATGAGTTGATCATTTGAACCAGCTGTACAGTGCTGAGGCAAAAAAATTAATAAAAAATGTGCCCCTCTTTGAGTCCACAGGACCAGGACTGAGAACCATTGTTCTTCATTGGGACCTCTTCATCTGCAGACAGACTTTCATAACTCTGTATTTTCAGGTCAGAAAACATCACAAGAAACAGACTTCATTTGACTCAAATTAGACAGCACTTAATATTATATTACTATGATCTTCTTCCTTACTTGTATGGACTGGAACTACACAGAAGTACCTGCCGTATCCAGAAAAGCCTACTCTCTGCATTCTTTGACAGATGGGGCTGCTATTCTTTCACCCTCCTCCATTGCTTTTAGCTAGCAACCTACAAATAGATTTGGAGTTTGTTTTTTACAAAGATAAATACATCAAGATAGCTACCTAATATGAAGTTAGGGAGATAGGAGATATTTCATTCAGCTAGCTAGCTATACAGTCTGTAAAGTTGGCTAGATACAGTTGAAGTCGGACGTTTAAATACACTTAGGTTGGAGACATTAAAACTCGTTTTTCAACCACTCCACAAATTTCTTGTTAAAACAAACGATAGTTTTGGCAAGTCGGTTATGTCCCAGCTGGCTGAAGGACTGGACCAAGGTGCATCATGGTAAACGTACATTTGAACTTTATTTAAAAATGACGCCGACAAAACGAAGAACAAAAAAACAACCGTGAAGCTTTGGGCTCTGTGCCCTGAACAACTAGAAAGTTAACTTCCCACAAAACAGGTGGGGGAAAAGGGTACCTAAGTATGGTTCTCAATCAGAGACAACGATAGACAGCTGTCCCTGATTGAGAACAATACCAGGCCAAGACATAGAAATACAACACATAGAAAAAAGACATAGAATGTCCACCCTAGTCACACCTTGGCCTAACCAAAATAGAGAATAAAAAGCCTCTCTATGGCCAGGGCGTGACAGTACCCCCCCCCCCAAAGGTGCGGACTCCGGCCGCAAAACCTGACTCTAAAGGGGAGGGTCCGGGTGGGCCTTCTTACGGCGGCGGCTCGGGTGCGGGACGAGGACTCTCGTAGAGGGCGCCACTGGACTGAGAGGCGCCTCTGGCAGCTCCGGACAGGAGGGCGGCTCTGGCAGCATGACTCCCAATCACAGCCGGATGCGATGCAGCCTGGATTTGAAGCAGGTACTGCAGTGACGTCTGTTGTACTGAGATGCAGTATCTTAGACCACTGTGCCACTCGGGAGCCCATCACCACTCGGGAGCCCATTACCACTCGGGAACCCATACAACAGATGTAGACCTTACATTGAAATGCTTAATTTACAAGCCCTTAACCAACAATGCAGTTTAGAGAAAAATAAGTGTTAAGAAAGTATTTACTAAAATACACTGAAGTAAAAAATAAAATAAAAAATAAATACAAATACAAATACAAATTAAAAAGTAATGCAAATAGTCTGGGTAGCAATTTGATTAGCTGTTCAGGAATCTTATGGCTTGGCGGTAGAAGCTGTTAATAATTAGGGCTGCAATCCCGTTAACGGGATGATATGCCAACAGACAGTGAAAGTGCAGGGCGCCAAATTCAAAACAACAGAAATCTCATAATTAAAATTCCTCAAACATACATGTATCTTATACCGTTTTAAAGGTCATCTTGTTGTTAATCCCACCACAGTGTCCGATTTCAAATAGGCTTTAAGACGAAAGCACCACAAACGATTATGTTAGGTCACCACCAAGCCACAGAAAAACACAGCCATTTTTCCAGCCAAAGAGAGGAGTCACAAAAAGCACAAATAGAGATAAAATTAATCACTAACCTTTGATGATCTTTATCAGATGACACTCATAGGACGTCATGTTACACAATACATGTGTGTTTTGTTTGATAAAGTTAACATTTCTATCAAAAAATCTGAGTTTACATTGGTGCGTTACGTTCACTAGTTCCAAAAACATCCAGTGTTTTTGCAGAGAGCCACATCGTTTTACAGAAATACTCATCATAAATGTAGATGATAATACAAGTTATACACATGGAATTACAGATATACCTCTCCTTAATGCAACTGCCGAACGCCGCCGAACAAGGAGAGGAGCCGACTTCGGAGGAAGTCGTGACATTCGGGCTGGAGCGGGATGAAAAAGATAGGTCCAGTGCATATTTCTACTGTGCACCATGATGGCGAAGCCTGTAATGTTATAGCTGTTTATTAATGTGCCAGTGTGAAAAGTAGGGACATTTCTATGGAAACTGACATATCAATAGTGTGACATTGACATACTTACTAGTAAAAAAACGTCATACTTGCACTGTAAAAAAAACATACAAATATAGATGTTCAATTGTTTGGCCGATGGTTTCTTTGTTTGATTCAGGTCTAGTGTGATTGAGGCTAAAGGTACCTTTTGGCCAGCTCTCTCTCTAACGGCTCGTGTACACTAGCACGCAGTAGATTGCTGTGTTCTGCTTCAGCCTAGAGTGGCTGCTCGTGGCCGTGCTAGCAGCATATGGCAACTCAAAGCAGCAGATCAATTGTGCCTGGTTATTAAATGGGTAAATAGTTTAATCCATTCTCCATTTCATGAATTTATTCACAGGTAAATAGTTATATGCTCTAAAGCGCACTGGTGATAAAACTAACTTTTACTGCCCTGTTTCCCACTGCTGGGAGATCATATTCAAGTAAGTAAATATATATATATTTTTAATTAATAAAGGTGAGCTAACTAGCTACAGTGCAACCCTATAAGGTCCAAATCCCTGTCATTCGCATGAAGAAGAGACTGAGATATTGGGGGACGTAGGTCGGGGTGCCTTTGCAAGGATCCGACGTTGAGTGAGTAATCTGCCTCTCCCATCAGTTCTATTAGTCAACATGCAATCATTGGATAACAAAATGGATGAGCTCAGAATAAGACTATCCTACCAACCGGACACTAAAAACTGTAAAATCTTGTGTTTCACCGAGTCGTGGCTGAATGACGACATGGATAACATACAGTTGATGTATCCATTTGATGTATGGATAACAGTTGATGTATGGATAACAGTTGATGTATGGATAACAGTTGATGTATGGATAACAGTTGATGTATGGATAACAGTTGATGTATGGATAACATATAGTTCATGTATCCATTTGTTTTGTCTTGTTCCCTGCACACCTGGTTTTCATTCCCCAATAAATCTACATGTATTTATTCCTCTGTTCCCCATCAGATTGTTTGTGTACCGTGTTTGTTGTTGTCGCTCCAGACTGGTTTGTTGTTTCCGTGGTAATTCACAAAGATGTTTATTGTTAAACAATAAGTCTTGTGACTGTTTTGCGCTTTTTGCACTTTTGCCTGAATAAAGTGTTCTGTTCACAAATCTCTGCTCTCCTACACCTGACTCCGCTCCCAGTACGCACACACGCTCCCAGCACGCACACACGCTCCCAGTACGCACACACGCTCCCAGTACGCACACACGCTCCCAGTACGCACACACGCTCCCAGTACGCACACACGTTCCCAGTACGCACACACGCTCCCAGTACGCACACACGCTCCCAGTACGCACGCACGCTCCCAGTACGCACGCACGCTCCCAGTACGCACGCACGCTCCCAGTACGCACACACGCTCCCAGTACGCATGCACGCTCCCAGTACGCACACACGCTCCCAGTACGCACACACGCTCCCAGTACGCACACACGCTCCCAGTACGCACACACGCTCCCAGTACGCACGCACGCTCCCAGTACGCACACTCCCAGTACGCACGCACGCTCCCAGTACGCACACACGCTCCCAGTACGCACACTCCCAGTACGCACACACGCTCCCAGTACGCACACACGCTCCCAGTACGCATGCACGCACGCTCCCAGTATGCACACACCCAGCACGCACGCTCCCAGTACGCACGCTCCCAGTACGCACACATGCTCCCAGTACGCACACACCCGGTACGCACACACGCTCCCAGTACGCACACACCCAGTACGCACACACTCTCCCAGTACGCACACACCCAGCATGCACGCTCCCAGTACGCACGCACACTCCCAGTACGCACGCTCCCAGCACGCACGCTCCTAGTACGCACACACACTCCCAGTACGCACACACACTCCCAGTACGCACACACACTCCCAGTACGCACACACCTGACACCGAATCTGCCCGACTCCCACCCACTACCACAAGAACTGTTCCCAACCTCAGCCCCACAATTTTATTTTAGAAGTATGTGACGCAACTCACTTACATTGTCTTACTGGCTATATATGTCACTCTGCTAGATGCAGTTTGAAGAGAGGAGAGTTGGAGAAACTTTTTCTTGAGCTATTTTTATAACCTACCTTTTAGGAACATTTTCAGACAGAGAAATATGGGTGATACATTTTTAGGCCTATTTCCAGGCAATGTAGTAAACTATAGGCCAATCATAGGCTTATCTACGAAGTACATTTCCTTGGAAAGATAATTGCGCCGTGCTTCTCCGCCCATGCACAGGATATAGCCGACTCTATTTAATGGAGACCCACCTGATCTCTTATGGCTCCTGAACTGGAAGCAACAAGCAACACTTGTTTTGCAAAGGCCTATAGGGTATAATCTACCCTTTAAGAGGACTATTTGCCGGCAGAGACAAATAAATGGGTGATCAATACTTAGGCTAGGCTACCATAGCAGCCTAACCTATGCTCACCATAGTAGCCTAACCTATGCTCACCATAGTAGCCTAACCTGTGCTCACCATAATAGCCTAACCTATGCTCACCATAGTAGCCTAACCTGTGCTCACCATAGTAGCCTAACCTGTGCTCACCATAGTAGCCTAACCTGTGCTCACCATAGTAGCCTAACCTGTGCTCACCATAGTAGCCTAACCTGTGCTCACCATAGTAGCCTAACCTGTGCTCACCATAGTAGCCTAACCTGTGCTCACCATAGTAGCCTAACCTGTGCTCACCATAGTAGCCTAACCTGTGCTCACCATAGTAGCCTAACCTGTGCTCACCATAGTAGCCTAACCTATGCTCACCATAGTAGCCTAACCTGTGCTCACCATAGTAGCCTAACCTGTGCTCACCATAGTAGCCTAACCTATGCTCACCATAGTAGCCTAACCTGTGCTCACCATAGTAGCCTAACCTGTGCTCACCATAGTAGCCTTACCTGTGCTCACCATAGTAGCCTAACCTGTGCTCACCATAGTAGCCTAACCTGTGCTCACCATAGTAGCCTAACCTGTGCTCACCATAGTAGCCTAACCTGTGCTCACCATAGTAGCCTAACCTGTGCTCACCATAGTAGCCTAACCTGTGCTCACCATAGTAGCCTAACCTGTGCTCACCATAGTAGCCTAACCTGTGCTCACCATAGTAGCCTAACCTGTGCTCACCATAGTAGCCTAACCTGTGTGCACTTTGTTGCCTGTTCCTTTGCAATGATGATTACATTTCTGGTTGCACTTTGACTCATGTTGGTTGAGCCCCTCAACTTCTTTCCATTATCAATATTTATTTACAGACACTGTAGTAAGCTACAGTCTAATCATAGTTGAATTAACTGCTATGTGATAACAATGGTCATTTCAATTATTGACACATTGATTCTATTCTTGGATAATAAATGTACACCAATGTAATTCTTTGTCATGCCTCATTCATTTCTAGGAGGATCAGATGATGACAGGGGTCCAGGCAGGGTCAGGCAGCCAGGAAAGACCAGTCTGTGACAGAGGTGAGGTGAATTGTTGCAGATACAACACTTTAATCTCTCTCTGTAGCAAACACTGGACAAGCCAGATGTTATTTTAAGGCAGACTGACAAACTTCCATTGTTAATTTCCAAACTGTATCAAGGGCTAATAGAGGCTTTTCCCGATGACACACAACATGTAAAATAAAAATGTGAGCAAGACCTTTTAGAAGCTATTGATGATGATGATGAATGGATTCAGATGTGTTTGAATGCCCAGTCATGTTCATATCATCTCAGACGTAAATTGATGCAGTTTAAGACCATCCATAGAACATACTATATGCCAGTGAAACTGAATTACATTCACTCAGAAATGTACTTCCTCTGCTGGAGGTGTAAAACACAAAAGGTGATATATTTGCATATGTTATGGTTTTGTAAAGGCTTGATTCATTCTGAAAAAGGGTATGTTGTTTTTAGCTCAGCAGGTCTACAGATTCTCCCTTCTCCCTGTTTTTGGTGGCTTGGATAATGATGATACTGGAGAGTGTTATCTATAGGAACTGTGGAACCAAGCACTTATAGTGGCTAAGAAATGCATTGCCTGTCACGACTTCTCCTGAAGTCGATGCCTCTCCTTGTTCGGACGGTTCTTGGAGGTCGACGTCACCGGCCTTCTAGCCATCATCGATACATGTTTCATTCTCCATTGGTTTTGTCTTGTCTTCCCACACACCCATTCATTACCATTACCCATTCATTACCTCTGTTTCCCCTCATGTCTTTGTCAGAGATTGTTTTATTTAATCTATTTTTAGAATAAAGCTGTGACATTACAAAATGTGGATTCATGACAATTCAGTTGTCTGAATACTTTCAAATGCACTATAGAGCCACAATATTTATTCCACAGGACAAAACTAGATCCAGGGTATGACTGTGGCACTTTGTCGGTCCGGAGACATGTTGGACAAAACCCACTGAGTCGAGGATGGCCCTGGATGCCTTTTGGAGTGGGTCTGTGGACTTTTCCATGTGAATATTGATGTCATCAAAAATGTGAATACTATCTGCCATGACTACAAGGTCCGATAGGAATTAAGGGAACTCAGTGCGGAGTGCTGTATACGGCCCAGGAGGCGTGTAAACTGTAGCTTAAAAAAGTGATCTTGAGTAGGCTGCATATATTTCATGACTAGAAGCTCAAATTACGAAAATGCGGGCTGGGGTTGAAATTTGCTGTCGGAAATGTTAGCAGCACCTCCACCTTTGTGGAATGCGTAGGGAATATGGTCACTAGTGTAACCAGGAGGAGATGCCTCATTTAACTTCGTAAATTCCTCAGGCTTGAGCCATGTTTCATTCAAGTGATTCATTAATTGACTATGACACACCCTATGACTAGGGATCTAACATTAAGTAGCCCTATTTTGAGATGTGAGGTATAACAATCTCTTTCAATAATTACAGGAATGGAGGAGGTCTTTATTCCAGTGAGATTGCTAAGGCAAACAACACCATGTTTAGTTTTGCCCAACCTAGATCGAGGCACAGACACGGTCTCAGTGGAGAAAGCTGCGCTGAATACATTGACTGTGCTAGTGGCAGACTCCACTAAGCTGGCAGGCTGGCTAACAGCCTGCTGCCTGGCCTGCACCCTATCTCATTGTAGAGCGAGAGGAGTTAGAGCCCTGTCTATGTTGATAGATAAGAGAGCGCGTCTCCAGCTGGGATGAAGTCCGTCACTCCTCAGCAGGCCAGGTTTGGTCCTGTTTGTGGTGGAGTCCCAGAAAGAGGGCCAATTATCTACAAATGTTATCTTTTTGGAGGGGCAGAAAACAGTTTTCAACCAGTGATTGAGTTGTGAGACTCTGTTGTAGAGCTCATCTGTTAACATATGTGTGTATCTGTAAACATATGTGTGTATCTGTTAACATATGTGTGTATCTGTGACATATGTGTGTATCTGTGACATATGTGTGTATCTGTTAACATATGTGTGTATCTGTGACATATGTGTGTATCTGCAACATATGTGTGTATCTGTAACATATGTGTGTATCTGTTAACATATGTGTGTATCTGTTAACATATGTGTGTATCTGTGACATATGTGTGTATCTGTCAACATATGTGTGTATCTGTAACATATGTGTGTATCTGTTAACATATGTGTGTATCTGTTAACATATGTGTGTATCTGTTAACATATGTGTGTATCTGTTAACATATGTGTGTATCTGTGACATATGTGTGTATCTGTGACATATGTGTGTATCTGTCAACATATGTGTGTATCTGTAACATATGTGTGTATCTGTTAACATATGTGTGTATCTGTTAACATATGTGTGTATCTGTTAACATATGTGTGTATCTGTTAACATATGTGTGTATCTGTGACATATGTGTGTATCTGTTAACATATGTGTGTATCTGTTAACATATGTGTCAGAAGAATCAGAATTAGTTGTGTAACATAGATAATGAAGATGTCTTATCGGCATATTATACTTATGTGATATGCGTTTTATTCGAATGTGTCCCTTCAGACTCTGGTGTTGGTAGTTGCACTCCTTCCCTCAGCTGGGGCTCAGTCACCTGGGGCTCAGTCACCTGGGGCTCAGTCACCTGGGGCCCAGTCACCTGGGGCTCAGTCACCTGGGGCCCAGTCACCTGGGGCTCAGTCACCTGGGGCCCAGTCACCTGGGGCTCAGTCACCTGGGGCTCAGTCACCTGGGGCCCAGTCACCTGGGGCTCAGTCACCTGGGGCTCAGTCACCTGGGGCTCAGTCACCTGGGGCTCAGTCACCTGGGGCTCAGTCACCTGGGGCCCAGTCACCTGGGGCTCAGTCACCTGGGGCTCAGTCACCTGGGGCCCAGTCACCTGGGGCTCAGTCACCTGGGGCTCAGTCACCTGGGGCCCAGTCACCTGGGGCTCAGTCACCTGGGGCTCAGTCACCTGGGGCCCAGTCACCTGGGGCTCAGTCACCTGGGGCTCAGTCACCTGGGGCCCAGTCACCTGGGGTTCAGTCAGCTGGGGCCCAGAGAGGGGAGAGGTCAGGCTGGTCTTTCACATGTCCCTGTTGCTATGCAGAATATCAGAAAGAGAAGAGGACAGGAGGGAACATTGTCTTCATATGTAAATGTGTCTTTACCTATTCTAAACCATGTGAAGGGATAGCGTGATTAATGGGGAACCAACTACTTGTCTCCACAATGTCTGTGCGCCAGTCACTCCCTCCTTTTCCCATTGGGGGATGTGTGGTAGTGTCTGGAACCATTGTATGTCATCTCTGATGTAGCACTTATCCTGGGATAGTGTATGACCTAGAGGCTCACTCCCCTCAGTGAACTTGTCCAGGTGTGTGGTCAAGAAGGGGTTTTACTTGAGATGGGAGGATCTGGAGTTGACAATTGATTTATGCAATAGGTTGAGTTAATGTTTCTGTTCTGTACAGTACCAGAGAGAAATGGTTCCAGTTTGGAGTCGGAGGGCCAGACACTGGTCTCTACACAATGAAAACTGTTGACCCAGCAGATACTATCTGCTATGAATTATAGATATCTTTCATACAAATCTTAACCTTGTGACCCATTCTATATATCTGTTGTTTGTCATGTAGGTTGAAAGGGGTGTGTCTTGGCTATAAAAGACCTTTGTACTTTTGTCTCGCCGCTCTCAACGGACCAACAGAGAAGGTGATTCGTCGACCAGCCATCACTATTGCAAAGCTCTCACTATTAAATATTTAGTTTAAGTATAACTCTGACTTGTGTGATAAGTTTGTCTCTCCTCATTTGATAGTAAAGAAATGAACCACCACACATACTACATGTGTGATTAATATGTTTCTGCCACGTTAGCTGGTTTGTTTACTATGTAAGGTCTAGCTGGTTAGACCTATAATGGGTGAAATCATCTATCACCAACGCCTGCTAACGACATGTCACAATGGAAACAGAGGTATTAATTTGAAAGGATTGCTCTCTATTAGTGTGTGTGTGATTATTTAAAAGGATGTCTGTATATTAATGGTATAGTATCTCACCTCTCCCATTATACATAGAAACCTGTTTGTTTTCCTGACATTTAGACACATAACACCCAGATACAGACGTGTGTGTGCGTGTGCGCGAGCGTGTGTGTGTGCATGCGCGAGCGTGTGTGTGTGCATGCGCGCGTGTGTGTGTGTGCGTGCGCGTGTGTGTGCACGCGCGTGTGTGTGTGTGTGTGCGCATCAGAGGCCGAGGTGGGAGGTGGAGGCCGCTGCATTTGAGAGATTTGGTACGTCTGAATAGCATTTAAAATAGATTCCTCTCTATGTCAACTCTCACTGATGATCTGACAACACAGGACAGGTGTCAAATCAATACGTCTGCATGTGTCCATATCTGTGTGAGTCTGTGTCCATATCTGTGTGAGTCTGTGTCCATATCTGTGTGAGTCTGTGTCCATATCTGTGTGAGTCTGTGTCCATATCTGTGTGAGTCTGTGTCTATATCTGTGTGAGTCTGTGTCCATATCTGTGTGAGTCTGTGTCCATATCTGTGTGAGTCTGTGTCCATATCTGTGTACCAGTACCCCCTGTATATAGCCTCCACATTGACTCTGTACCAGTACCCCCTGTATATAGACTCCACATTGACTCTGTACCAGTACCCCCTGTACAGTGCCTTGCGAAAGTATTCGGCCCCCTTGAACTTTGCGACCTTTTGCCACATTTCAGGCTTCAAACATAAAGATATAAAACTGTATTTTTTTTGTGAAGAATCAACAACAAGTGGGACACAATCATGAATTGGAACGACATTTATTGGATATTTCAAACTTTTTTAACAAATCAAAAACTGAAAAATTGGGCGTGCAAAATTATTCTGCCCCTTTACTTTCAGTGCAGCAAACTCTCTCCAGAAGTTCAGTGAGGATCTCTGAATGATCCAATGTTGACCTAAATGACTAATGATGATAAATACAATCCACCTGTGTGTAATCAAGTCTCTGTATAAATGCACCTGCACTGTGATAGTCTCAGAGGTCCGTTAAAAGCGCAGAGAGCATCATGAAGAACAAGGAACACACCAGGCAGGTCCGAGATACTGTTGTGAAGAAGTTTAAAGCCGGATTTGGATACAAAAAGATTTCCCAAGCTTTAAACATCCCAAGGAGCACTGTGCAAGCGATAATATTGAAATGGAAGGAGTATCAGACCACTGCAAATCTACCAAGACCTGGCCGTCCCTCTAAACTTTCAGCTCATACAAGGAGAAGACTGATCAGAGATGCAGCCAAGAGGCCCATGATCACTCTGGATGAACTGCAGAGATCTACAGCTGAGGTGGGAGACTCTGTCCATAGGACAACAATCAGTCGTATATTGCACAAATCTGGCCTTTATGGAAGAGTGGCAAGAAGAAAGCCATTTCTTAAAGATATCCATAAAAAGTGTTGTTTAAAGTTTGCCACAAGCCACCTGGGAGACACACCAAACATGTGGAAGAAGGTGCTCTGGTCAGATGAAACCAAAATTGAACTTTTTGGCAACAATGCAAAACGTTATGTTTGGCGTAAAAGCAACACAGCGCATCACCCTGAACACACCATCCCCACTGTCAAACATGGTGGTGGCAGCATCATGGTTTGGGCCTGCTTTTCTTCAGCAGGGACAGGGAAGATGGTTAAAATTGATGGGAAGATGGATGGAGCCAAATACAGGACCATTCTGGAAGAAAACCTGATGGAGTCTGCAAAAGACCTGAGACTGGGACGGAGATTTGTCTTCCAACAAGACAATGATCCAAAACATAAAGTAAAATCTACAATGGAATGGTTCAAAAATAAACATATCCAGGTGTTAGAATGGCCAAGTCAAAGTCCAGACCTGAATCCAATCGAGAATCTGTGGAAAGAACTGAAAACTGCTGTTCACAAATGCTCTCCATCCAACCTCACTGAGCTCGAGCTGTTTTGCAAGGAGGAATGGGAAGAAATTTCAGTCTCTCGATGTGCAAAACTGATAGAGACATACCCCAAGCGACTTACAGCTGTAATCGCAGCTAAAGGTGGCGCTACAAAGTATTAACTTAAGGGGGCTGAATAATTTTGCACGCCCAATTTTTCAGTTTTTGATTTGTTAAAAAAGTTTGAAATATCCAATAAATGTTGTTCCACTTCATGATTGTGTCCCACTTGTTGTTGATTCTTCACAAAAAAATACAGTTTTATATCTTTATGTTTGAAGCCTGAAATGTGGCAAAAGGTCGCAAAGTTCAAGGGGGCCGAATAGTTTCGCAAGGCACTGTATATAGCCTCCACATTGACTCTGTACCAGTATCCCCTGTATAACATTGACTCTGTACCAGTACCCCCTGTATAACATTGACTCTGTACCAGTATCCCCTGTATAACATTGACTCTGTACCAGTACCCCCTGTATAACATTGACTCTGTACCAGTACCCCCTGTATATAGACTCCACATTGACTCTGTACCAGTACCCCCTGTATATAGCCTCCACATTGACTCTATACCAGTACCCCCTGTATATAGACTCCACATTGACTCTGTACCAGTACCCCCTGTATATAGCCTCCACATTGACTCTGTACCAGTATCCCCTGTATAACATTGACTCTGTACCAGTACCCCCTGTATAACATTGACTCTGTACCAGTACCCCCTGTATAACATTGACTCTGTACCAGTACCCCCTGTATAACATTGACTCTGTACCAGTATCCCCTGTATAACATTGACTCTGTACCAGTACCCTCTGTATATAGCCTCGGTACTGTTATTTATTGTTGCTCCTTAATTATTTGTTTTTTTTTAAATTAAATTTTAAATTAAATTTTTTATTTTTTTTACTTCAGTTTATTTTAGTAAATACTTTCTTAACACTTTTTTTCTTAAAACTGCAATGTTGGTTAATGGCTTGTAAGTACACATTTCACTGTAAGATTCTACACCTGATGTGTTCAGCGTTTCACTGTAAGGTTCTACACCTGATGTGTTCAGCGTTTCACTGTAAGATTCTACACCTGATGTTTTCAGCATTTCACTGTAAGATTCTACACCTGATGTGTTCAGCATTTCACTGTAAGGTTCTACACCTGATGTGTTCAGCATTTCACTGTAAGATTCTACACCTGATGTGTTCAGCGTTTCACTGTAAGGTTCTACACCTGATGTGTTCAGCATTTCACTGAAAGGTTCTACACCTGATGTGTTCAGCATTTCACTGAAAGGTCCTACACCTGATGTGTTCAGCATTTCACTGTAAGGTTCTACACCTGTTGTGTTCAGCGTTTCACTGTAAGGTTCTACACCTGTTGTGTTCAGTGTTTCACTGTAAGGTTCTACACCTGATGTGTTCAGCTTTTCACTGTAAGGTTCTACACCTGATGTGTTCAGCGTTTCACTGTAAGGTTCTACACCTGATGTGTTCAGCGTTTCCCTGTAAGGTTCTACACCTGTTGTGTTCAGTGTTTCACTGTAAGGTTCTACACCTGATGTGTTCAGCGTTTCACTGTAAGGTTCTACACCTGATGTGTTCAGCATTTCACTGTAAGGTTCTACACCTGATGTGTTCAGCGTTTCACTGTAAGGTTCTACACCTGATGTGTTCAGCGTTTCACTGTAAGGTTCTACACCTGATGTGTTCAGCATTTCACTGTAAGGTTCTACACCTGATGTGTTCAGCATTTCACTGTAAAATGTCATTTCAAGCTGTCAGAGGCGAAGGGCGACTACTTTGGAACAATCTCAAATATGACATATATTTGGATTTGTTTAACACTTCTTTGGTTACTACATGATTTCATATGTGTCATTTCATAGTGTTGATGTCTTCACTATTATTCCACAATGTAGAAAATAGTAAAAATAAAGAAAAACCCTTGAATTAGTGGGTGTGTACAAACTTGTACTATACATATACAGCATTTATAATGGTGTTTCTAAACAGTATAGACAGTATATGAATAGAAAAGGTGTGTACAGCAGTAGTTATATAGGACCAGCCTTGACTAGAATAACAGTATGTATGTACATATGAAGTGGGTAAACAGTATGTAAACATTATTAAAGTGACCAGTGTTCAACGACTATGTCTATAGGGCAGCAGTCTCTAAGGTTCAGGGTTGAGTACCGGGTGGTAGCCGGCTAGTGACAGTCTCTAAGGTTCAGGTTTGAGTACAGGGTGGTAGCCGGCTAGTAACAGTCTCTAAGGTTCAGGGTTGAGTACCGGGTGGTAGCCGGCTAGTAACAGTCTCTAAGGTTCAGGGCAGGGTAGAGTACCGGGTGGTAGCTGGCTAGTAACAGTCTCTAAGGTTCAGGGCAGGGTACTGGGTGGTAGCCAGCTAGTGGAGACTTATTTGGTCTGATGGCCTGAGATCGAAGCTGTTTATCAGCCTCTCATTCCCAGCTAGTGGAGACTGTTTAACAGTCTGATGGCCTGGAGATAGAAGCTGTTTATCAGCCTCTCATTCCCAGCTAGTGGAGACTGTTTAACAGTCTGATGGCCTGGAGATAGAAGCTGTTTATCAGCCTCTCATTACCAGCTAGTGGAGACTGTTTAACAGTCTGATGGCCTGGAGATAGAAGCTGTTTATCAGCCTCTCATTCCCAGCTAGTGGAGACTGTTTAACAGTCTGATGGCCTGGAGATAGAAGCTGTTTATCAGCCTCTCATCCCCAGCTAGTGGAGACTGTTTAACAGTCTGATGGCCTGGAGATAGAAGCTGTTTATCAGCCTCTCATTACCAGCTAATGGAGACTGTTTAACAGTCTGATGGCCTGGAGATAGAAGCTGTTTATCAGCCTCTCATTCCCAGCTAGTGGAGACTGTTTAACAGTCTGATGGCCTGGAGATAGAAGCTGTTTATCAGCCTCTCATTACCAGCTAGTGGAGACTGTTTAACAGTCTGATGGCCTGGAGATAGAAGCTGTTTATCAGCCTCTCATTCCCAGCTAGTGGAGACTGTTTAACAGTCTGATGGCCTGGAGATAGAAGCTGTTTATCAGCCTCTCATTCCCAGCTAGTGGATACTGTTTAACAGTCTGATGGCCTGGAGATAGAAGCTGTTTATCAGCCTCTCATTCCCAGCTTTGATGCACCTGTACTGTCTCTACCTTCTAGATGGTAGCGGGGGTGACTAGTCCGTGGCTCGGGTGGCTGTCCCGACTTCTGCCGAAGTTGGTCTCTCTCCTTGTTCAGGCGGCGTTCGGCGGTCGACGTCACCTGCCTTCTAGCCATCGACGATCCACCTTTCATTTTTCCATTTGTTTTGTCTTGTCTTCCATCAGACCTGGTTCCAATACCATCAATTACATGTTGTGTATTTAACCCTCTGTTCGCCCCATGTCCTTGTCCGGAATTGTTTCTTGTAGTGCTTGTGCACGTTATGCTGGTGGATACCGGGTTTTGTTTGACCCATTCATTGAATGATCTGTTGTCCGGTGGTTTTTATGGTTATTAAACAACACCATTGTGAATCAGTTTTCTCTCTCCTGTGCCTGACTTCTCTACCACCAGTAAGCACCATGTTACAGTGGCTGAGGTCCTTGATTGTCTTCTTGGCCTTCCTGTGACACCGGGTGCTGTAGATGGCCTGGAGGGCAGGCAGTGTGCTTCTGGGCTGACCGCACCCCCCTCTGGAGAGCCCTGGGGTTGCGGACGGTGCAGTTGCCCTACCAGGCGGGGATACAGCCCATCAGGATGCTCTCAATGGTGCATCTGTAGAAGTTCGTGAGGGTCTTGGGGGCCAAGCCAAAATTCTTCAGTCTCCTGAGGTTGAAGAGACACTGATGTGCCTTCTTCTCCACACGGTCTGTGTGAAGGGACCATTTCAGGTCGTCATTGATGTGCACACAGAGGAACTTTGACCCTTATCCACTGCTGCCCCATCGATGTGGATGGGGGCGTGCTCTCTCTGCTGTCTCCTGTAGTCCACGATCAGCTCCTTTGTTTTGTTGACGTTGAGGGAGAGACTCTTTCCCTGGCACCACTCTGTCAGGGTTCTCACCTCCTCCCTGTAGGCTGTCTCATCATTGCATTATTACACTAACAGTAGTTTGAGTGAATGTACACAGCACAGTGTGTTCCCTGACCAGATCTGTTCCTTCTATAGGCCTACAGATCCATCTAAATCCTGCTACTGTGTCACTTCCAGTGTTACTTGTTATTCCTCCATTCCCGAAGGGCATTGTATTGTGTTCCCCGTGTCCTATATAGGGAGAGTCTCTCTCACTCTCTCTCTCTCTCAGAATAAAGGAGACTGCCATAGTGCCTTGGGGAACAGAGTCTCTCTCTCTCTCTCTCTCTTTCTCTCTCTCTCTCTCTCTCTCTCTCTCTCTCTCTCTCTCTCTCTCTCTCAGAATAAAGGAGTTGGCCATAGTGCCTTGGGGAACAGAGTCTCTCTCTCTCTCTCTCTCTCTCTCTCTCTCTCTCTCTCAGAATAAAGGAGTTGGCTATAGTGCCTTGGGGAACAGAGTCTCTCTCTCTCTCAGAATAAAGGAGTCGGCCATAGTGCCTTGGGGAACAGAGTCTCTCTCTCTCTCTCTCTTTCTCTCTCTCTCTCTCTCTCTCTCTCTCTCTCTCTCTCTCTCTCTCTCTCTCTCTCTCTCTCTCTCTCTCTCTCTCTCTCTCAGAATAAAGGAGTTGGCCATAGTGCCTTGGGGAACAGAGTCTCTCTCTCTCTCTCTCTCTCTCTCTCTCTCAGAATAAAGGAGTTGGCTATAGTGCCTTGGGGAACAGAGTCTCTCTCTCTCTCAGAATAAAGGAGTCGGCCATAGTGCCTTGGGGAACAGAGTCTCTCTCTCTCTCTCTCTCTCTCTCTCTCTCAGAATAAAGGAGTTGGCCATAGTGCCTTGGGGAACAGAGTCTCTCTCTCTCTCAGAATAAAGGAGTTGGCCATAGTGCCTTGGGGAACAGAGTCTCTCTCTCTCTCTCTCAGAATAAAGGAGTTGGCCATAGTGCCTTGGGGAACAGTCTCTCTCTCTCTCTCTCTCTCTCTCTCTCTCTCTCTTTCTCTCTCTCTCTCTCTCTCTCTCTCTCTCTCTCTCTCTCTCTCAGAATAAAGGAGACTGCCATAGTGCCTTGGGGAACAGAGTCTCTATCTCTCTCTCTCAGAATAAAGGAGACTGTCATTGTGCCTTGGGGAACAGAGTCTCTCTCTCTCTCTCTCAGAATTAAGGAGACTGCCATAGTGCCTTGGGGAACAGAGTCTCTTATCAGCTTCCAACATCTGGTCTAAAGAGATGGGCTCTTCACAAAACCTCTTCAGACATCATTGAGACCTCTCTGTCTATTCTGTGGCCCCTTCCCAAAAGGAACACTATTCCCTACATAGTACACTACTTTTGACCAGCCCCCCCCCCCCCCCACACACACACACACCAAAAAAACACAAATAAAAAAGTCTTCAGTGACTAACACTCGCGATTGACTATTTTCCCCTTTACTAGCTATGACTTTGCTGATAGCTACTTTAGTGAGGATTTTTTTTAACTTATTATGACTGTGATATGTGGTTGTCCTACCTAGCTATCTTAAGATGAACGCAGGAACAGTAAGTCGCTCTGGATAAGAGCATCTGCAAAATGACTCATGTAAATGACACAGGGAATATGGTGCTAGCAGTACGCTACACCTGCAATAACATCTGCTATATATGTGTATGTGACCCATAACTTTTGATTTGATTCAAAAAAAAAATTGGGGGGGAACACAGCCTTTTTAATGCTTCTTTAACTGCACCCTTCAACAAATCACCCCTTATCATGATATACACAACGTCCAATCCTGCAAGTCAATTTCTGTGTTTGAAGAAAAAGGCCTATTTTCTCAGTGGAGGAGAGGGGTAACATGGGGGGGGACACTATGAATTCTTCTAGATGACTGCAGAGGTTGAGGAAATAAGATGTTTCAATGTAAAACACAATGAAAATGGGGTACTTAACTGTCTGAATGGTGATAATCACATCCTTTCAGCATACAAAATAGTGGATTTTGAGGGCTGACACCCCGGGTCAGGAAATCAGCAGATCCTTGTATGAAAGTCAATTTAGCCACAATTCATGGACCTTAGTTAACCATTTAATGACTCATCATCTCTGTTAAATTGTAGTCATCAGAGTTCAATTATGCTGTATCGTACAGCCGTGGCATAATGTTATCTTCAGGAGAAGAAGAGCTATATATTATATTATTCTGCTTGGAGATCTAATCTAAACAATGAAAACAAGATTGCCATGTTTTTAATTAAATCTTATTAATTCATTTAATTTAATTATCTCGGCCCAACATTTTAGATTTGATTGTTTGTATAAACACTATTCATGGCTCATTTTTCTCCTAAATTCGCCTCATCATTATCGTACATTTGAAAATCAAATGAAGTTATTTTCATTCAGATTCATACATTTCAACTGCTTATTTTGTGTTTGTTTTGTGTTTGTTTTGTGTTTGTTCCCGCTTCTTGGAACTCCACACGGAGTACTGGTCCGACCGGAGTACTGGTCCGACCGGAGTACTGGTCCAACCGGAGTACTGGTCCAACCGGAGTACTGGGCTGACCGGAGTACTGGTCCAACCGGAGTACTGGTCAAACCGGAGTACTGGTCCAACCGGAGTACTGGGCTGACCGGAGTACTGGTCCAACCGGAGTACTGGGCTGACCGGAGTACTGGTCCAACCGGAGTACTGGTCCGACCGGAGTACTGGTCCAACCGGAGTACTGGTCCAACCGGAGTACTGGGCTGACCGGAGTACTGGTCCGACCGGAGTACTGGTTCGACCGGAGTACTGGGCCGACCGGAGTACTGGTCCGACCGGAGTACTGGTCCGACCGGAGTACTGGTCCTACCGGAGTACTGGTCCGACCGGAGTACTGGTCCGACCGGAGTACTGGGCTGACCGGAGTACTGCAGGCTGCCATTAGCAGCTGAATTATTCTTTTAACTTCTTCTGCGGGAGATTTTTAAATAATAGTTTCAAGGATGTACATATGGTGTATTTGTAAGTAATAAATGGTACCATGATTGTTGAAAAATATACGCTACCGTTCAAAAGTTTGGGGTCACTTAGAAATGGGCCGACCGGAGTACTGGTCCTACTGGAATACTGGTCCGACCGGAGTACTGGTCCGACCGGAGTACTGGGCCGACCGGAGTACTGGGCCGACCGGAGTACTGGTTCGACCGGAGTACTGGTCCGACTGGAGTACTGGGCTGACCGGAGTACTGGTCCGACCGGAGTACTGGGCCGACCGGAGTACTGGGCCGACCGGAATACTGGTCCGACCGGAGTACTGGTCCGACCGGAGTACTGGGCTGACCGGAGTACTGCAGGCTGCCATTAGCAGCTGAATTATTCTTTTAACTTCTTCTGCGGGAGATTTTTAAATAATAGTTTCAAGGATGTACATATGGTGTATTTGTAAGTAATAATTTGTACCATGATTGTTGAAAAATATACGCTACCGTTCAAAAGTTTGGGGTCACTTAGAAATGTCCTTGTTTTTGAAAGAAAAGCACATTTTTTTGTCCATTAAAAGAACATAAAATTGATCAGAAATACAGTGTAGACATTGTTAATGTTGTAAGTGACTATTGTAGCTGGAAACTGCTATTTTTTTATGGAATATCTACATAGGCGTACAGAGGTCCATTATCAGTGTCACGGTCATTGGAATAACTGGACCAAGAAGCAGCGCGCGTAGAGTTCCACATGTTTATTTATTTAATGAAACTCACAGAAAACAATAAACCACAAAACGAAACGTGACGTTATGCAGTGCTCACAAGTAACAATACATAAACAAGACCCCACAAATAACAGGTGGGAAGCCTAAATTTAGGCTGCCTAAATATGATCCCCAGTCAGAGACAACGATAGACAGCTGCCTCTGATTGGGAACCATACCAGGCCAACATAGAAATAAAAAAACTAGAGTACCCACCCTCGTCACACCCCGACATAACCAAAATAGAGAATTAAAAGGCTCTCTAAGGTCAGGGCGTGACAATCAGCAACCATCACTCCTGTGTTCCAATGGCATCACTCCTGTAATCCAAGTTCATCATTTTAAAAGTTCATGCATTTAGAATGCATCCTCCGAAACACAACCCAACCAAGCCGCACTGATTCTTTAACACAGTGCGCAACCAACCCAGAAGCCAGCCACACCAATGTGTCGGAGGAAACACTGTGGAACCTGGTTAGCATGCACTGCGACCGGCTCGCCACAGGAGTTGCTAGTGCGTGATGAGACAAGGATATCCCTACCGGCCAAGCCCTCCCTAACCTGGACGACGCTAGGCCAATTGTGTGTCGCCCCATGGACCTTCCGGTTGCGGCTGGCTGCGACAGAGCCTGGGCTCGAACCCAGAGTCTCTGGTGGCACAGTTAGCACTGCGATGCAGTGCCCTAAGCCACTGTGCCACCCGGGTAGTACTGATTTCACTAGCTGTCTGTCTGTCATGTGTTGTTTCTACAACTCTAGAGGACTCCGGTGTCGTAGGGCAGTATTGAGTAGCATGGATGAAAGGTGCCCAGAGGTGCCCAGAGTAAACGGCCAGTTGCTAATATATGCATATTATTATTAGTATTGGATAGAAAACACTCTGACGTTTCTAAAACTGTTTGAATGATGTCTGTGAGTATAACATAACTCATATGGCAGGCAAAAACCTGAGAAGAAATCCAAACAGAAAGTAGGAAATCTAAGGTTGGTTGATTTTCAACCCAGCCCCTATTGAATACACAGTAGGATATGGATAAAATGTGCAGTTCCTAGGGCTTCCACTAGATGTCAACTGTCTTTAGAAACTTGAATGAGGATTCTACTGACATTATCGAACAAATCAAGCATTTATTCTGGAACTGCGATTCCTGGGAGTGCATTCTGATGAAGATCATCAAAGGTAAGGGAATATTTATAATGTGATTTCTGATTTCTGTTGACTCTAACATGGCGGATATTTTTTTTCTGAGCTTCGTGTCAGATTATTGCATGGTTTGCTTTTTCCGTAATGTTTTTTTGAAATCTGACACAGCAGTTGCATTAAGGAGAGGTATATCTATATTTCGATGTCTAAGATTGTATTTTCATCGAAATTTATAATGAGTATTTCTGTAAAACGATGTGGCTCTCTGCAATATCACCGGATGTTTTTGGAACTAGTGAACGTAACACGCCAATGTATACAGAGATTTTTTTTATATAAATATGCACTTTATCGAACAAAACATACATGTATGGTGTAACATGAAGTCCTATGAGTGTCATCTGATGAAGATCATCAAAGGTTAGTGATTAATTTTATCTCTATTTGTGCTTTCTGTGACTCCTCTCTTTGGCTGGAAAAATGGCTGTGTTTTTCTGTGAGTTGGTGGTCACCTAACATAATCGTTTGTGGTGCTTCCGCTGTAAAGCCTATTTGAAATCAGACACTGTGGTGGGATTAACAACAAGATGACCTTTAAAACGGTATAAGATACATGTATGTTTGAGGAATTTTAATTATGAGATTTCTGTTGTTTTGTATTTGGCACTCTGCCCTTTCACTGGCTGTTGTCATATCGACCCCGTTAACCTCTAGCGTCGAGCAATCCCGTATCCGGGAGCGTAATCATAGCAAACATTGTTTAGAATCAATCCTCAAGGTGTTTTTCACATATCTATTCGATAATCTATCAGTGGTGGCAGCTGGCTTCTCATCAGAAGAAAACGGAAAAATACTGCAGCTGTTGATTACGCAATAATTGCGACGGAGGACACCAAGTGACCACCTGGTAAATGTGGTCTCTTATGGTCAATCTTCCAATGATATGCCTACAAATGCGTCACAATGCTGCAGACACCTTGGGGAAAATGTGGAAAAGGTAAGCTGACTCCTAGCCCCTCCACAGCCATATAAGGAGTCATTGCCATGAGGTGGTTTCAAAAAATGCGGCACTTCCTGATTGTATATTTATCTGTTTTTTTTCTGTAACATCAGTTCTGTGGCACTCACAGACAATATCTTTGCAGTTTTGGAAACGGCAGGGTGTTTTCTTTCCAAAGCTGTCAATTATATGCATAGTCGAGCATCTTTTCGTGAGAAAATATCTTGTTTAAAACGGGAACGTTTTTCATCCAAAAATGAAAAGAGTGCCCCGTATTTGGAAGAAGGGATTGCAGCCCTAAGACGTTTTTAAAGGAGAAATCTGCAGTTGCTGCATACAGTTTTGTAATTAATGAGTTGTACCCATTGATTATTATTATCTATCGCCAAGATCTTATCTGAGGGAGTTATTATGACTTGTGACAGAATTAAAATCGTGGGGAGGTAGAATGTAGATGGAGACACACAGCATGTGTGTGTTTCTGTGCGTGTGTGTGTTTCTGTGTGTGTGTGCGTTTCTCTGTGTGTGTGTGTGGGTGTGTGTGTGTGTGTGTGTGTGTGTGTGTGTGTGTGTGTGTGTGTGTGTGTGTGTGTGGTATCAACGATAACAAGAGCCTAATCAACAGCCAGCTGTACTTCTGTAACTGATTGTTTGTCTTTATAGTTTCCCTTTTGAAAAGCTGTGTACGTGGCAGCTTACACTTTACAATGGGAAGAAGATTTCTGTCATTCATGATACAGGGACAGAACACAAGCTGTGGCCATAGACCGCCTCTAATGGTTGAGGGCCTATGTCCCACCCTGGATGAAGAGCAATAAGGAAGCACACTATGTTTCAGAAACTCAAATAAATCAGATTTTGCTTCAAATTCTTGATTATTGACTTCCTACTAGCCTGGAATACAGGGAGAATCCCAAATGTAGCTTTTATCTCTAAAAAAAATCTATAAAGTATCTATAAAATACAGTATCTATTAAATATAGTATCTATAAAATATATTGCACAACTAGCTACATTTCCTTTTATCACTTTACACATTTATTTTGTGGTCCCACCCTGTCATTTTCCTGATGACACGTGAATGGAGGAGGAGTCTTGTGTTTTTAAACGTGTGCATGCTTTTCTTCTTTGAGAAAACAACAGCTGAATGTGAAACACTTCCTCCTCTGCCGAAGAAGACGATGGAGGAGGGGAGCAGACTCCTTCATCCGCCTACTTACTAAATTACACTCTCCTCGATCAGTCGACCACTTATTGATTTCCGGGTCATAGCGGAGAGGAGGACGGAGGAGTCGAGGAGAGGATGGCCTTATGCCCAATTGAGAATCTCCTGCAGCTTACGTGAAAAAGAGAGACAACATATCTCTTAGTTTGGGCCTCTCAGGCAGCACCTAGAGGGTACAGTTTGACTTCAAGCGCTTTTTTGAGTCTGCCTGGAGTGTAATATCCAGGTGCGCATGTTTTGCACATTTGGCCACTATTTCATTGGTTCCATTTCCAAGTGCAGCTGAAGTGTTTCAAGGAAAACAAATAGTGTTGAACCTGAGGTCTTGGGACTTTAGCCAAGCCCAAGTGTCTGCAGGGGGGACAAAGGATTCATGTCGTGGTCACAGGGACACTCCCAGGAGGCCTACTGACATGGTGTGTGTGTGTGTGTGTGTGTGTGTGTGTGTGTGTGTGTGTGTGTGTGTGTGTGTGTGTGTGTGTGTGTGTGTGTGTGTGTGTGTGTGTGTGTGTGTGTGTTTGTGTGACCGACGGACACTGAGAAGTAAGTTGTGAGAATTGCTGTGCACTCTGACCCTTCTGAAAGGGAGTCCCCCTATCCGGAGTGACAAGGCCACACCAGGCATGCCCATATCATGTTTTGATTGGCAGGATGATTGATTGGAGCTACATCACACTGCACCGTCGCCACATATGATTGGTCAGACTCAACAAAGGGGTGGTCTATATTAATTTACACTCAAAATAGAGATCTGAAAGAGTAACGTATATGTTTGAAAAAAATGAATAGCGACCAAAAGCTGGTTACTATCATGTACCCTGTAACTCTGAACCAGCTAGGATCTACTGTACCCTGTGTCTCTGAAACAGCTAGGATCTACTGTACCCTGTACCTCTGAACCAGCTAGGATCTACTGTACCCTGTACCTCTGAACCAGCTAGGATCTACTGTACCCTGTACCTCTGAACCAGCTAGGATCTACTGTACCCTGTATCTCTGAACCAGCTAGGATCTACTGTACCCTGTATCTCTGAACCAGCTAGGATCTACTGTACCCTGTACCTCTCAACCAGCTAGGATCTACTGTACCCTGTATCTCTGAACCAGCTAGGATCTACTGTACCCTGTATCTCTGGACCAGCTAGGATCTACTGTACCCTGTACCTCTGAACCAGCTAGGATCTACTGTACTCTGTATCTCTGAACCAGCTAGGATCTACTGTACCCTGGGTCTCTGAAACAGCTAGGATCTACTGTACCCTGTCTCTCTGAACCAGCTAGGATGTACTGTACCCTGTATCTCTGTAACATCTAGGATCTACTGTACCCTGTGTCTCTGAACCAGCTAGGATGTACTGTACCCTGTATCTCTGAAACAGCTAGGATCTACTGTACCCTGTGTCTCTGAACCAGCTAGGATCTACTGTACCCTGTATCTCTGAACCAGCTAGGATCTACTGTACCCTGTATCTCTGAACCAGCTAGGATCTACTGTAGCCTGTACCTCTGAACCAGCTAGGATCTACTGTACCCTGTGCCTCTGCCAGTGAGCCAGCTAGGATCTACTGTTCTCTGTATCTCTGAACCAGCTAGGATCTACTGTACCCTGTGTCTCTGAAACAGCTAGGATCTACTGTACCCTGTAACTCTGAACCAGCTAGGGTCTACTGTACCCTGTAACTCTGAACCAGCTAGGATCTACTGTACCCTTTATCTCTGAACCAGCTAGGATCTACTCTACCCTGTACCTCTAAACCAGCTAGGATCTACTGTACCCTGTGTCTCTGAACCAGCAAGGATCTACTGTACTCTGTATCTCTGAACCAGCTAGAATGTACTGTACCCTGTACCTCTGAACCAGCTAGGATTGACTGTACCCTGTATCTCTGGAACAGCTTGTATCTACTGTACCCTGTGTCTCTGAACCAGCTAGGATTCACTGTACCCTGTATCTCTGGAACAGCTAGTATCTACTGTACCCTGTGTCTCTGAACCAGCTAGGATATACTGTACTCTGTATCTCTGAACCAGCTAGGATCTACTGTACCCTGTACCTCTGAACCAGCTAGGATCTACTGTACCCTGTACCTCTCAACCAGCTAGGATCTACTGTACCCTGTATCTCTGAACCAGCTAGGATCTACTGTACCCTGTATCTCTGGACCAGCTAGGATCTACTGTACCCTGTACCTCTGAACCAGCTAGGATCTACTGTACTCTGTATCTCTGGACCAGCTAGGATCTACTGTACCCTGTACCTCTGAACCAGCTAGGATCTACTGTACTCTGTATCTCTGAACCAGCTAGGATCTACTGTACCCTGGGTCTCTGAAACAGCTAGGATCTACTGTACCCTGTCTCTCTGAACCAGCTAGGATGTACTGTACCCTGTATCTCTGAAACAGCTAGGATGTACTGTACCCTGTATCTCTGAAACAGCTAGGATATACTGTACCCTGTCTCTCTGAACCAGCTAGGATGTACTGTACCCTGTATCTCTGTAACATCTAGGATCTACTGTACCCTGTGTCTCTGAACCAGCTAGGATGTACTGTACCCTGTATCTCTGAAACAGCTAGGATCTACTGTACCCTGTGTCTCTGAACCAGCTAGGATCTACTGTACCCTGTATCTCTGAACCAGCTAGGATCTACTGTACCCTGTATCTCTGAACCAGCTAGGATCTACTGTAGCCTGTACCTCTGAACCAGCTAGGATCTACTGTACCCTGTGCCTCTGCCAGTGAGCCAGCTAGGATCTACTGTTCTCTGTATCTCTGAACCAGCTAGGATCTACTGTACCCTGTGTCTCTGAAACAGCTAGGATCTACTGTACCCTGTAACTCTGAACCAGCTAGGGTCTACTGTACCCTGTAACTCTGAACCAGCTAGGATCTACTGTACCCTTTATCTCTGAACCAGCTAGGATCTACTCTACCCTGTACCTCTAAACCAGCTAGGATCTACTGTACCCTGTGTCTCTGAACCAGCAAGGATCTACTGTACTCTGTATCTCTGAACCAGCTAGAATGTACTGTACCCTGTACCTCTGAACCAGCTAGGATTGACTGTACCCTGTATCTCTGGAACAGCTTGTATCTACTGTACCCTGTGTCTCTGAACCAGCTAGGATTCACTGTACCCTGTATCTCTGGAACAGCTAGTATCTACTGTACCCTGTGTCTCTGAACCAGCTAGGATATACTGTACTCTGTATCTCTGAACCAGCTAGGATCTACTGTACCCTGTACCTCTGAACCAGCTAGGATCTACTGTACCCTGTACCTCTCAACCAGCTAGGATCTACTGTACCCTGTATCTCTGAACCAGCTAGGATCTACTGTACCCTGTATCTCTGGACCAGCTAGGATCTACTGTACCCTGTACCTCTGAACCAGCAAGGATCTACTGTACTCTGTATCTCTGAACCAGCTAGGATCTACTGTACCCTGGGTCTCTGAAACAGCTAGGATCTACTGTACCCTGTGTCTCTGAACCAGCTAGGATCTACTGTACCCTGTCTCTCTGAACCAGCTAGGATGTACTGTACCCTGTATCTCTGAAACAGCTAGGATGTACTGTACCCTGTATCTCTGAAACAGCTAGGATCTACTGTACCCTGTGTCTCTGAACCAGCTAGGATGTACTGTACCCTGTGTCTCTGAACCAGCTAGGATCTACTGTACCCTGTATCTCTGAACCAGCTAGGATCTACTGTACCCTGTATCTCTGAACCAGCTAGGATCTACTGTAGCCTGCACCTCTGAACCAGCTAGGATCTACTGTACCCTGTGTCTCTGAAACAGCTAGGATCTACAGTACCCTGTAACTCTGAACCAGCTAGGGTCTACTGTACCCTGTAACTCTGAACCAGCTAGGATCTACTGTACCCTTTATCTCTGAACCAGCTAGGATCTACTGTACCCTGTACCTCTAAACCAGCTAGGATCTACTGTACCCTGTGTCTCTGAACCAGCAAGGATCTACTGTACTCTGTATCTCTGAACCAGCTAGAATGTACTGTACCCTGTACCTCTGAACCAGCTAGGATTGACTGTACCCTGTATCTCTGGAACAGCTTGTATCTACTGTACCCTGTGTCTCTGAACCAGCTAGGATTCACTGTACCCCGTATCTCTGGAACAGCTAGTATCTACTGTACCCTGTGTCTCTGAACCAGCTAGGATATACTGTACTCTGTATCTCTGAACCGGCTAGGATCTACTGTACCCTGTACCTCTGAACCAGCTAGGATCTACTGTACCCTGTACCTCTCAACCAGCTAGGATCTACTGTACCCTGTATCTCTGAACCAGCTAGGATCTACTGTACCCTGTATCTCTGGACCAGCTAGGATCTACTGTACCCTGTACCTCTGAACCAGCTAGGATCTACTGTACTCTGTATCTCTGAACCAGCTAGGATCTACTGTACCCTGGGTCTCTGAAACAGCTAGGATCTACTGTACCCTGTGTCTCTGAACCAGCTAGTATCTACTGTACCCTGTCTCTCTGAACCAGCTAGGATGTACTGTACCCTGTATCTCTGAAACAGCTAGGATGTACTGTACCCTGTATCTCTGAAACAGCTAGGATCTACTGTACCCTGTGTCTCTGAACCAGCTAGGATGTACTGTACCCTGTGTCTCTGAACCAGCTAGGATCTACTGTACCCTGTATCTCTGAACCAGCTAGGATCTACTGTAGCCTGTACCTCTGAACCAGCTAGGATCTACTGTACCCTGTGCCTCTGCCAGTGAGCCAGGTAGGATCTACTGTTCTCTGTATCTCTGAACCAGCTAGGATCTACTGTACCCTGTGTCTCTGCCAGTGAGCCAGCTAGGATCTACTGTTCTCTGTATCTCTGAACCAGCTAGGATCTACTGTACTCTGTATCTCTGAACCAGCTAGGATCTACTGTACCCTGTATCTCTGAACCAACTAGGATCTACTGTAGCCTGTACCTCTGAACCAGCTAGGATCTACTGTACCCTGTGCCTCTGCCAGTGAGCCAGCTAGGATCTACTGTTCTCTGTATCTCTGAACCAGCTAGGATCTACTGTTCTCTGTATCTCTGAACCAGCTAGGATCTACTGTACCCTGTAACTCTGAACCAGCTAGGATCTACTGTACCCTGTACCTCTGAACCAGCTAGGATCTACTTTACCCTGTATCTCTGAACCAGCTAGGATCTACTGTACCCTGTATCTCTGAAACAGCTAGGATGTACTGTACCCTGTATCTCTGAAACAGCTAGGATCTACTGTACCCTGTCTCTCTGAACCAGCTAGGATGTACTGTACCCTGTATCTCTGAAACAGCTAGGATCTACTGTACCCCATATCTCTGAACCAGCTAGGATCTACTGTAGCCTGTACCTCTGAACCAGCTAGGATCTACTGTACCCTGTGCCTCTGCCAGTGAGCCAGCTAGCTTCTACTGTTCTCTGTATCTCTGAACCAGCTAGGATCTACTGTACCCTGTGTCTCTGCCAGTGAGCCAGCTAGGATCTACTGTTCTCTGTATCTCTGAACCAGCTAGGATCTACTGTACTCTGTATCTCTGAACCAGCTAGGATCTACTGTACCCTGTACCTCTCAACCAGCTAGGATCTACTGTACCCTGTATCTCTGAACCAGCTAGGATCTACTGTACCCTGTATCTCTGGACCAGCTAGGATCTACTGTACCCTGTACCTCTGAACCAGCTAGGATCTACTGTACTCTGTATCTCTGAACCAGCTAGGATCTACTGTACCCTGGGTCTCTGAAACAGCTAGGATCTACTGTACCCTGTGTCTCTGAACCAGCTAGGATCTACTGTACCCTGTCTCTCTGAACCAGCTAGGATGTACTGTACCCTGTATCTCTGAAACAGCTAGGATGTACTGTACCCTGTATCTCTGAAACAGCTAGGATCTACTGTACCCTGTGTCTCTGAACCAGCTAGGATGTACTGTACCCTGTGTCTCTGAACCAGCTAGGATCTACTGTACCCTGTACCTCTGAACCAGCTAGGATCTACTGTACTCTGTATCTCTGAACCAGCTAGGATCTACTGTACCCTGGGTCTCTGAAACAGCTAGGATCTACTGTACCCTGTACCTCTGAAACAGCTAGGATCTACTGTACCCTGTGCCTCTGCCAGTGAGCCAGGTAGGATCTACTGTTCTCTGTATCTCTGAACCAGCTAGGATCTACTGTACCCTGTGTCTCTGCCAGTGAGCCAGCTAGGATCTACTGTTCTCTGTATCTCTGAACCAGCTAGGATCTACTGTACTCTGTATCTCTGAACCAGCTAGGATCTACTGTACCCTGTATCTCTGAACCAACTAGGATCTACTGTAGCCTGTACCTCTGAACCAGCTAGGATCTACTGTACCCTGTGCCTCTGCCAGTGAGCCAGCTAGGATCTACTGTTCTCTGTATCTCTGAACCAGCTAGGATCTACTGTTCTCTGTATCTCTGAACCAGCTAGGATCTACTGTACCCTGTAACTCTGAACCAGCTAGGATCTACTGTACCCTGTACCTCTGAACCAGCTAGGATCTACTTTACCCTGTATCTCTGAACCAGCTAGGATCTACTGTACCCTGTATCTCTGAAACAGCTAGGATGTACTGTACCCTGTATCTCTGAAACAGCTAGGATCTACTGTACCCTGTCTCTCTGAACCAGCTAGGATGTACTGTACCCTGTATCTCTGAAACAGCTAGGATCTACTGTACACTGTGTCTCTGAACCAGCTAGGATGTACTGAACCCTGTATCTCTGAAACAGCTAGGGTCTACTGTACCCTGTGTCTCTGAACCAGCTAGGATCTACTGTACCCTGTATCTCTGAAACAGCTAGGATGTACTGTACTCTGTATCTCTGAACCAGCTAGGATCTACTGTACCCCATATCTCTGAACCAGCTAGGATCTACTGTAGCCTGTACCTCTGAACCAGCTAGGATCTACTGTACCCTGTGCCTCTGCCAGTGAGCCAGCTAGCTTCTACTGTTCTCTGTATCTCTGAACCAGCTAGGATCTACTGTACCCTGTGTCTCTGCCAGTGAGCCAGCTAGGATCTACTGTTCTCTGTATCTCTGAACCAGCTAGGATCTACTGTACTCTGTATCTCTGAACCAGCTAGGATCTACTGTACCCTGTACCTCTCAACCAGCTAGGATCTACTGTACCCTGTATCTCTGAACCAGCTAGGATCTACTGTACCCTGTATCTCTGGACCAGCTAGGATCTACTGTACCCTGTACCTCTGAACCAGCTAGGATCTACTGTACTCTGTATCTCTGAACCAGCTAGGATCTACTGTACCCTGGGTCTCTGAAACAGCTAGGATCTACTGTACCCTGTGTCTCTGAACCAGCTAGGATCTACTGTACCCTGTCTCTCTGAACCAGCTAGGATGTACTGTACCCTGTATCTCTGAAACAGCTAGGATGTACTGTACCCTGTATCTCTGAAACAGCTAGGATCTACTGTACCCTGTGTCTCTGAACCAGCTAGGATGTACTGTACCCTGTGTCTCTGAACCAGCTAGGATCTACTGTACCCTGTATCTCTGAACCAGCTAGGATCTACTGTACCCTGTATCTCTGAACCAGCTAGGATCTACTGTAGCCTGCACCTCTGAACCAGCTAGGATCTACTGTACCCTGTGTCTCTGAAACAGCTAGGATCTACAGTACCCTGTAACTCTGAACCAGCTAGGGTCTACTGTACCCTGTAACTCTGAACCAGCTAGGATCTACTGTACCCTTTATCTCTGAACCAGCTAGGATCTACTCTACCCTGTACCTCTAAACCAGCTAGGATCTACTGTACCCTGTGTCTCTGAACCAGCAAGGATCTACTGTACTCTGTATCTCTGAACCAGCTAGAATGTACTGTACCCTGTACCTCTGAACCAGCTAGGATTGACTGTACCCTGTATCTCTGGAACAGCTTGTATCTACTGTACCCTGTGTCTCTGAACCAGCTAGGATTCACTGTACCCTGTATCTCTGGAACAGCTAGTATCTACTGTACCCTGTGTCTCTGAACCAGCTAGGATATACTGTACTCTGTATCTCTGAACCGGCTAGGATCTACTGTACCCTGTACCTCTGAACCAGCTAGGATCTACTGTACCCTGTACCTCTCAACCAGCTAGGATCTACTGTACCCTGTATCTCTGAACCAGCTAGGATCTACTGTACCCTGTATCTCTGGACCAGCTAGGATCTACTGTACCCTGTACCTCTGAACCAGCTAGGATCTACTGTACTCTGTATCTCTGAACCAGCTAGGATCTACTGTACCCTGGGTCTCTGAAACAGCTAGGATCTACTGTACCCTGTGTCTCTGAACCAGCTAGTATCTACTGTACCCTGTCTCTCTGAACCAGCTAGGATGTACTGTACCCTGTATCTCTGAAACAGCTAGGATGTACTGTACCCTGTATCTCTGAAACAGCTAGGATCTACTGTACCCTGTGTCTCTGAACCAGCTAGGATGTACTGTACCCTGTGTCTCTGAACCAGCTAGGATCTACTGTACCCTGTATCTCTGAACCAGCTAGGATCTACTGTAGCCTGTACCTCTGAACCAGCTAGGATCTACTGTACCCTGTGCCTCTGCCAGTGAGCCAGGTAGGATCTACTGTTCTCTGTATCTCTGAACCAGCTAGGATCTACTGTACCCTGTGTCTCTGCCAGTGAGCCAGCTAGGATCTACTGTTCTCTGTATCTCTGAACCAGCTAGGATCTACTGTACTCTGTATCTCTGAACCAGCTAGGATCTACTGTACCCTGTATCTCTGAACCAACTAGGATCTACTGTAGCCTGTACCTCTGAACCAGCTAGGATCTACTGTACCCTGTGCCTCTGCCAGTGAGCCAGCTAGGATCTACTGTTCTCTGTATCTCTGAACCAGCTAGGATCTACTGTTCTCTGTATCTCTGAACCAGCTAGGATCTACTGTACCCTGTAACTCTGAACCAGCTAGGATCTACTGTACCCTGTACCTCTGAACCAGCTAGGATCTACTTTACCCTGTATCTCTGAACCAGCTAGGATCTACTGTACCCTGTATCTCTGAAACAGCTAGGATGTACTGTACCCTGTATCTCTGAAACAGCTAGGATCTACTGTACCCTGTCTCTCTGAACCAGCTAGGATGTACTGTACCCTGTATCTCTGAAACAGCTAGGATCTACTGTACACTGTGTCTCTGAACCAGCTAGGATGTACTGAACCCTGTATCTCTGAAACAGCTAGGGTCTACTGTACCCTGTGTCTCTGAACCAGCTAGGATCTACTGTACCCTGTATCTCTGAAACAGCTAGGATGTACTGTACTCTGTATCTCTGAACCAGCTAGGATCTACTGTACCCCATATCTCTGAACCAGCTAGGATCTACTGTAGCCTGTACCTCTGAACCAGCTAGGATCTACTGTACCCTGTGCCTCTGCCAGTGAGCCAGCTAGCTTCTACTGTTCTCTGTATCTCTGAACCAGCTAGGATCTACTGTACCCTGTGTCTCTGCCAGTGAGCCAGCTAGGATCTACTGTTCTCTGTATCTCTGAACCAGCTAGGATCTACTGTACTCTGTATCTCTGAACCAGCTAGGATCTACTGTACCCTGTACCTCTGAACCAGCTAGGATCTACTGTACCCTGTACCTCTGAACCAGCTAGGATCTACTGTACCCTGTATCTCTGAACCAGCTAGGATCTACTGTACCCTGTATCTCTGAACCAGCTAGGATCTACTGTACCCTGTACCTCTGAACCAGCTAGGATCTACTGTACTCTGTATCTCTGAACCAGCTAGGATCTACTGTACCCTGTGTCTCTGAAACAGCTAGGATCTACTGTACCCTGTGTCTCTGAACCAGCTAGGATGTACTGTACCCTGTATCTCTGAAACAGCTAGGATCTACTGTACCCTGTGTCTCTGAACCAGCTAGGATGTACTGTAACCTGTATCTCTGAAACAGCTAGGATCTACTGTACCCTGTGTCTCTGAACCAGCTAGGATCTACTGTACCCTGTATCTCTGAACCAGCTAGGATCTACTGTACCCTGTGCCTCTGCCAGTGAGCCAGCTAGGATCTACTGTTCTCTGTATCTCTGAACCAGCTAGGATCTACTGTACCCTGTGTCTCTGCCAGTGAGCCAGCTAGGATCTACTGTTCTCTGTATCTCTGAACCAGCTAGGATCTACTGTACCCTGTGTCTCTGCCAGTGAGCCAGCTAGGATCTACTGTTCTCTGTATCTCTGAACCAGCTAGGATCTACTGTACTCTGTATCTCTGAACCAGCTAGGATCTACTGTACCCTGTATCTCTGAACCAACTAGGATCTACTGTAGCCTGTACCTCTGAACCAGCTAGGATCTACTGTACCCTGTGCCTCTGCCAGTGAGCCAGCTAGGATCTACTGTTCTCTGTATCTCTGAACCAGCTAGGATCTACTGTACCCTGTGTCTCCGCCAGTGAGCCAGCTAGGATCTACTGTTCTCTGTATCTCTGAACCAGCTAGGATCTACTGTACTCTGTATCTCTGAACCAGCTAGGATCTACTGTACCCTGTACCTCTGAACCAGCTAGGATCTACTGTACCCTGTGTCTCTGCCAGTGAGCCAGCTAGGATCTACTGTTATCTGTACCTCTAAACTAGCTTGGGTCTGATGTCTTTCTACACAAAAAAGTCATTCTCAGGTTCTCTCCAAGAATAATGTAATCGGCAGGCAGGGCCCACAGCTCCACGAGGTAACCACAAAAATAGACCTCACTAAGACAAGTACTCTGTCCCAAATTGCTCCCTGTTCCTTACATAGTGCACTACTTTGACCAGATACCTATATAGGGCCCTTGTCAAAAGAAGTGCCCTATATAGGCAATAGGGTGCCATTGGAGACAATTTCCATTTGGCATGTAGCCAAGATCAAGTGAGAGACAAGATAGTGAACACTTGAATCAGCTCACCTAAGTAATTCACAGCTTTTAGCTCAGCAGGCTAACACATTCATGTGGCGCATAGACCTGGGTTCGAACCCCAGGTCTGGTTTGTCCCGTCATAAGCTACAGTGATTTAAACACTATTTTAAACACTATTTTATTATTTCTCTCATAATTTCCTCCCTGCGATCTATTAGTGCTAAATAGGTATAGTCAGACAGGTCAGACTGTCTATCCAGAGTCATTTGGAAAGCAGTCTATTACAGTATCAATGGCTGAAGTCTTGCCCATTTGCAACGCAATTAAAAACTCAATTTTCGAAGAGCTTTGCAGCGGTTGATAAACGAGTCAGTAATCCGCTAACTGCTCCTCTGTTTGGCTGAAGCACAGTAATGATAGACAAGTAGTGTGAAAGAGAGAGAGAGAGAGTGGCAGAGAGGAGACTAAACTCACTGAGGACTTACTAGAAAATAGTAACTAGGCTACACATAGAGAACAGAAACATTAGCAGTAGGCAACAGACCCATACCTAAAAATATAAATATATTGATCTAGTGAGTTCAGAAAAAAATGGCATTTGTGGGTCTCAGTCATGTATTTCAAGCATGCTTCATGGGTGAAAGATAGGGACAGTCATGATGGCAATTTATTTCAGTTAAGAAAATAATCTTATTTTCAATGATGGCCTAGGAACAGTGGGTTAACTGGTCTAGGAACAGTGGGTTAACTGGTCTAGGAACAGTGGGTTAACTGGTCTAGGAACAGTGGGTTAACTGGCCTAGGAACAGTGGGTTAACTGGCCTAGGAACAGTGGGTTAACTGGTCTAGGAACAGTGGGTTAACTGGCCTAGGAATAGTGGGTTAACTGCCTGTTCAGGGGCAGAACGAAAGATTTGTACCTTGTCAGCTCAGGTATTTGAACTTGCAACTTTCCAGTTACTAGTCTAATGCTCTAACCACTAGGCTACCCTGCCCCTATAAAATGTAATTTAAAAAAACGACCAGTAACATATAGCGAAATCTAAATATAAATGTTTAGGCCGTAAGGCGTAATCTACACCAGTTGTGTAGCTTGTTTCTCTCGTTCCCGAGTTCCAGTCACTTCAGCACCATGGACAGCGCCTCATGCTGCGCTCTCTATCCGGGTTCTGAAAGGAGAGCAAGCAGTACTTTGCCCACGCTATTAAAAATAATTAGGAAATCAAAGATAGTCTATATAGATTTTTAATCATGCTAGTCTATATAGGTGTTTAACAATAAATGTGAGTTACTTCTGATCATAGCAGTATGACAACATATTCACGAAAACCAGTTTTATGTATAGTTTATTCCGGGTTGTTTTGAATAGCTTCTAATTATGAATCCACTTGTGTTCTTTGTTTTGCCTCTACTCTATCCGCGCTCACTAACGCCAACTTCCCCTCATCATATCCTTGAGGCGGCAGCTGCACCAGCTGTAAGCGGTTATCTACTGTAGCCAATTGAAAGGCATTGGCCGCCTGAGATTGCCGTGCTTTCTCCTATTGATTGCGCGCGGATACAGTAATGTGGACGAGCGTGGCACTAGTGCCTTTGCAGTCAGTCCTACTAGTGGAGCTGAGCTGGGCTAGTGTTATCCGGTAACGGAGTCCGGTGCACACAGGACGAGGAAGCTTTTAATCAAAAAACATTTAATCAAAATCGCCGCTGGTCCAATCGGAGGAGCTTGTTTTCTTAATCAGATCAGCTAGTTTCTCAACCACCATCTTTGGGACGAATAAGTCCCAGCCTCTCTCTCTCTCACACACACTCTCCTCTCACAGTTGCAGAAAATTGCTCCGCAGCCCCGTGCTGCACCTTAATGAACCCAATTGGTGCACTGTGAGCGACCATCATAAATCTGGAGGATTTTCAGCATCTTCGGGGTTGCTTATGAATTTGCTTAGGCAGATCCTTTTAAGGAGTTGAGAACATAGACGGGTTGGAGAAATTGCGAAAATGGCACAAAACGTGGTTCTATTTTTATTGTGGCTTTCGGGCAGATCACTCGCGGGATTTCCCAATCAGATTAATATAGGTAAGTAGTCCGTAAAATAATTATAACAGAATTTTAGAATCATTTTTGCTTTTCGCCGGTAATTTTATGGATAATGCCGGTTCTTCGGAGTATGACCTTTATCGGGTGTGTTATTAATTAAGTCGGTTGCTTTGCTTGAAGTAATACATATTGAACTTGCTCCGCCGCTTTGATGACAGATAATATGAAATACAACGTTAGAAAAATGCTTGAAAGAAATTACCTCATTGAATGGTTCACGGGAAAATGTTGCAACTTCATAAGGGTGAAAATTGTAGGGAGCAATTCCGCAATAACACGTTTCTGTAGACAGAATGATGAGGAGTAAAGAAGAATTATGTGTGATTTATTTATCCTAATTAATTTGACGCACGAGTCTGCCTACATGATCCGTGTTGTTTGGTTTAACACTTGAGAGTCGTGTATAAACAGAATGACGGAGATCCCTGCAGTTTAACAATTGTTATGTAAGCTACATACAAGTCAAGTGCCACTGAAGTCGATGTCTTCCTCAAGTTTTCCTCGACAGGCAGTAGGTGGGCTACCCTACCTACCGTCCGTGCTAGGGCCAGTGGTGGTTCCTTCCGGTGTCTATAAAAATATAAGGCAGACAGAGTTGGATGTAAAATGTGTGTAAATAATGATGACGGGAAATGGTAGCCGAAGTTGATTATGTATCTGTATGTCTTCTAGGTGGTCTGTTCATGCGGTCCACTGTGCAGGAGCACAGTGCGTTTAGGTTCGCTGTTCAGCTTTACAACACCAACCAAAACACTACGGAGAAACCCTTCCATCTCAACTACAATGTAGACAACCTCGAGTCGTCTAACAGCTTCTCAGTCACCCATGCATGTAAGTAGAGAGCTGTTTTCAATTAAAATCTCCCTCTGCTCGGAATATGTCCAGAATTCCCCCTTGAACACACACACACACACACACACACACACACACACACACACACACACACACACACACACACACACACACACACACACACACACACACACACACACACACACACACACACACACACACACACACACACACACACACACACACACACACACACACAGAAACAGACACGGCATTCATAATAACATAGTGAATGCATGGTGTGAAAATGCTTTTGCTAGGTAGGCCTACAGTAGATAAGACCAGGGTCCAGAGGACGGGGTGCCAGAGTGCCTTTTGAGATGTCTCAATGGTTCACTATTGTTAGGTCACACCAATGGTTCACTATTGTTAGGTCACACCAATGGTCACCAACCTCTTCTAAGTCCAGGTCACTTTGTGAGTCGGATATGACTAAGCCTATGCAACATTAACCAATTAAAAACAATTCTGTAATAATAATGTTTTTTTGCAGTAGGCTATAGACCCAACATAGTATCACTGCATATTGGCTATGCTTTATTTTATTTATTAATGTTAGTATGATTATTTGTTTTTTTGGGCTATGCTTATATTGCCCATAATCATTAGCTTTTTTTTTTTACTGAACTGATGGACTGCAACTGATGGTCAGTCTGAGGGGAGGAAGCAACGGTGAGGCTAACTCTCACCCGACTCAACCTCCCTCCGTTCTCCCTCCCTCCCTCTGTTCTCCCTCCCTCTGTTCTCCCTCCCTCCATTCTCCCTCCCTCCATTCTCCCTCCCTCCGTTCTCCCTCCCTCCCTCCGTTCTCCCTCCCTCCCTCTGTTCTCCCTCCCTCCGTTCTCCGTTCTCCCTTCCTCCATTCTCCCTCCCTCCGTTCTCCCTCCCTCCGTTCTCCCTCCCTCCGTTCTCCCTCCCTCCACTGAGAAAAAGGGGACACAGTCTTCCAGCTGATGGTGAAACTCAAGTCGCATTGTATTATTTCTGCCTCATGCAACAATTCATGTTGTTACTCCTATGACCAGAGAAAGTGAAATATTCCTCTCTACTAAAAAAGACACAAGTCGCTAATAATAGCAGCGCTAGCTTATGGAAACACTGTGCTGTAGTCAGTCACTCAGTGCTGGTTGTAGCACTGCAGCACTGAGTAGGAAGAATGCACATTTTATGGCTTATAAAAATGTTGAACAAAGTGTTGACAGTGCTGAATAACAACATAAACATGAACTTCCTCCTAAAAACAAATGTTCTTTGCTTTATTCTCTCTAGTCATGGTTTTAAAAGTCTTGAAATCTCACAGTATCAACTTCGCTGTGCATTCAAGGTTTCTTTTTACAGTCTATGGCTCGAGGAAACTGTGCAGACACGGTGATCTGAGCTATCTGATTGGCCAGCGGTAGGCCTATAGGTGCACTTGATTTGCTCTCTGGGTCTGCTGGGTAGGCGGCGTTCTACCTTCAGACACGTGAAATGGTTAAAAATGGGAATCCTTTGCCTTCCCGGCACTAGGGCTGCTGAATCAAGTGCAACTACCGCCAACAGAGCAAAGTGGGAAAAAATGGCAAGGCAAGGCTTTATCCTGGGTTGTTTACATACATTTTTGGTGGTCGACTAGGAATGCCTCGGAGATCGACCAATCAAGATAGAGATGTCTCATTCATCCACTGTTGATACACAACACTGAGGTAGAGACGTCTGAATGGTTCATTGTTTGTATAGGCCGTATGATATTACTAAGGTAAATATCTCTGTAGCAAATACAAACCAAGATGTGCATCTCAAATAGCCCCTTATTCATTTTGTAGTGCACTACTTTTGACCAGAGCCCCATCAAAAGTAGTGCACTTTAAATGGGAATAGGGCTCTGGTCTAAAGTAGTGCACTACAAAGGGAATAGGGCTCTGGTCTAAAGTTGTGCATCACAAAGGGAATAGGGCTCTGGTCTAAAGTAGGAAAATGGGAATAGAGTGCCATTTGGGACAAGAATACAAATGAAATTCCCTTGGCAACATCCCGAGGAGAAGATCACGTGTATATGATAGGGAAGGCATGGTATCTTTACAGTGAGAGAGGGAGGCTGTATGACCTTGTAGAGGAAAGACGAGAAAACAGTAACAACATATGCAATAACCATGGTGCCAAGGACTCCATGTGGGTGGTTTCAGCATGCTCCTTAACAGACGTAAAACATCAGAATAGTGTTTTTAATCTAGGTAGGAGTATCGACTCTGATTTGGATATCTCCATATTTAAAAAGAGTTGGAGTTGCCTTTCAGATCATAATGAATACGATTACATGGACAGAGGGACCTAAATACCTGATCCTAGACCAGCACTCCATCTCGGAGATGCTTTACAATCAATATAGACTCCACTCCATCAATAACAGGCTCCTCCCTACATGCTGCGGTTACATGTAGCTCCTCTCAGTGTGGCCAATGGCTTATTCATCCAGTCATACATTCAAACTGCACTCTGCTCTGCTCTCTACTGTGTTTAAACTGCACTCTGCTCTGCTCTCTACTGTGTTCAAACTGCACTCTGCTCTGCTCTCTACTGTGTTTAAACTGCACTCTGCTCTGCTCTCAACTGTGTTCAAACTGCACTCTGCTCTGCTCTCTCTACTCTGCTCTCTACTGTGTTCAATCTGCACTCTGCTCTGCTCTCTTTGCTCTACTGTGATCAACCTGCACTCTGCTCTCTACTGTGTTCAAACTGCACTCTGCTCTGCTCTCTCTACTCTGCTCTCTACTGTGTTCAAACTGCACTCTGCTCTGCTCTCTCTGCTCTCTACTGTGTTCAATCTGCACTCTGCTCTGCTCTCTTTGCTCTACTGTGATCAACCTGCACTCTGCTCTCTACTGTGTTCAAACTGCACTCTGCTCTGCTTTCTCTACTCTGCTCTCTACTGTGTTCAAACTGCACTCTGCTCTGCTCTCTCTGCTCTCTACTGTGTTCAATCTGGACTCTGCTCTGCTCTCTTTGCTCTACTGTGATCAACCTGCACTCTGCTCTCTACTGTGTTCAAACTGCACTCTGCTCTGCGCTCTACTGTGCTCAAACTGCACTCTGCTCTGCTCTCTGCTGTGTTCAATCTGCACTCTGCTCAGCTGTCTCTCTCTACTGTGTCTCTGCTCTACTCTCTCTCCTCTCTACTGTGTTCAAATTGCACTCTGCTCCGCTCTCTACTGTGTTCAAATTGCACTCTGCTCCGCTCTCTACTGTGTTCAAACGTCTCTCTACGCTGCTCTCTTCTGGGAAATTGTTTGTTGTTGCCGGGGGTCGATGTGAATGGCATTCTTTTATGATGCTGTATATTGTGTTCCCTGTGGCCTCGTTTAGATCTGATTACAGGCAATGTAAAGAAAGTAAAGAACGTAACGTAAAGAAAGAGTAATGAAGGAAAACGATGACAAGGGAAAGGAAGGAGAGGGAATGGGAGGAGAGGAGGAGGTAAGGGAGGAGATGGAGAGGGAGAAGGAAAGGGAGGAGAGGGAAAGGGAGGAGAGGAGGAGGTAAGGGAGGAGATGGAGAAGGAGAAGGAAAGAGAGGAGAGGGAAAGGGAGGAGAGGAGGAGGTAAGGGAGGAGATGGAGAGGGAGAAGGAAAGAGAGGAGAGGGAAAGGGAGGAGAGGAGGAGGTAAGGGAGGAGAGGGAGTAGGAAAGGGAGGAGAGGGAATGGGAGGAAAGGAGGAGGTAAGGGAGGAGATGGAGAGGGAGAAGGAAAGGGAGGAGAGGGAAAGGTAAGGGAGGAGTAGGAGAGGGAGAAGGAAAGAGAGGAGAGGGAAAGGGAGGAGAGGAGGAGGTAAGGGAGGAGATGGAGAGGGAGAAGGAAAGAGAGGAGAGGGAAAGGGAGGAGAGGAGGAGGTAAGGGAGGAGATGGAGAGGGAGAAGGAAAGGGAGGAGAGGGAAAGGGAGGAGAAGAGGAGGTAAGGGAGGAGATGGAGAGGGAGAAGGAAAGAGAGGAGAGTGAAAAGGGAGGAGATGAGGAGGAAAGGGAGGAGATGGAGAGGGAGAAGGAAAGAGAGGAGAGGGAAAGGGAGTAGAGGAGGAGGTAAGGGAGGATATGGAGAGGGAGAAGGAAAGAGAGGAGAGGGAAAGGGAGGAGAGGAGGAGGTAAGGGAGGAGATGGAGAGGGAGAAGGAAAGGGAGGAGAGGGAATGGGAGGAGAGGAGGAGGTAAGGTAGGAGATGGAGAGGGAGAAGGAAAGAGAGGAGAGGGAAAGGGAGGAGAGGAGGAGAGGAGGAGGTAAGGGAGGAGATGGAAAGGGAGGAGAGGAGGAGGTAAGGGAGGAGATGGAGAGGGAGGAGAGGAGGAGGTAAGGGAGGAGAGGGAAAGGGAGGAGAGGAGGAGGTAAGGGAGGAGATGGAGAGGGAGAAGGAAAGAGAGGAGAGGGAAAGGGAGGAGAGGAGGAGGTAAGGGAAGAGATGGAGAAGGAAAGAGAGGAGAGGGAAAGGGAGGAGAGGAGGAGGTAAGGGAGGAGATGGAGAGGGAGAAGGAAAGGGAGGAGAGGAGGAGGTAAGGGAGGAGATGGAGAGGGAGAAGGAAAGGGAGGAGAGGGAAAGGGAAAGGGAGGAGAGGAGGAGGTAAGGGAGGAGATGGAGAGGGAGAAGGAAAGACAGGAGAGGGAAAGGGAGGAGAGGAGGAGGTAAGGGAGGAGAGGGAAAGGGAGGAGAGGAGGAGGTAAGGGAGGAGATGGAGAGGGAGAAGGAAAGACAGGAGAGGGAAAGGGAGGAGAGGAGGAGGTAAGGGAGGAGAGGGAATGGGAGAAGGAAAGAGAGGAGAGGGAA